>NW_017297029.1:375324-377569 GCF_001594075.2 Trachymyrmex cornetzi
AAGAAAATATATAAAAGTAATAGGAAATATAAAAATAATATAATAATAATGTAATAATATATATATAACATAATAATATATATAAATATGAAAATAATATAGGAAAAGATACATTAATGTAAATGATTTAAAAACTTTAATATTTTTTTAACCTGACAGGTATTATCCCAAATCAAGAAAAATAAAAAAAGATTTGAATGTATCGTATATTTTGGTTTTGAATAATGTGCTGCATCAGATGAATTTTCAATCAATCGTAAAATTATGCTTGTGGACTAACAATAGCGCGTTCAATCTGCGCTTTAGTGGCATACAACATCTCCTATCGGTATCATAAAATAGCATCGATTTTATTGTCTGTCGTCGCAGAGGCGAGGTGTGTGATTGTGAGTGTCAGAATAATTTTCGTAATTAATGAAATAGATTAAAACACGAGAAAGCGCTCTCGACGCTGCCGGACGCGGTCACGTTAGTTGACAGCGCGAAAAGGTATAACGTCGTCTGCATATCCAACGCTGGTCCATTTATAACATTCGCTGTTATGTGTGAGTTTATGCAACGCACCAAAAATACTTATTGATATAACTGTCATTAAATGAGACGTCTGCCTCTATTTGGATGACCCATCATTACGATACCCGATCACCTTACTTATTAAAGAGCCAATATGTCGTTCACATTACCGCTTCGTGATTGCTTCTGTGGACTTTAATATTAATTTTATCCGATTATTCTTCGTAATTTCTCGAACAGAAAATTAGGAAAATAGGAGGAACGCGTGGAGAAGTGTTTAAAGAAAAATTAAAATTCTAAAAAACATTAAAATTTATAAAATTCCGTATTCATATAATTTTAAAATTCATTATTTTATTTTAAATATCCTTAAGGAGTTTGCTCTCATCTTAATGGAAATGTTACGATTTGCATAAAAGTTCAATATTACATTCTTAGCAGCATAACACATTCACAGTTAAAATTTTAAGGAATTTGTCTACATAGTTTGTAAGAAATCTAAAGCTGATCGTGATTTTTATGTATGTTCTTATGAGTAAGAATAAGACAGATATATAGCCATGATGATTATTACGTTGTACTTCGTAAATAATGCTACCATCTAAATAAAAAACTTTTCATTATTTATATATCAATAAATAGTTGGTAAAAGCACGATTAACGTTTACTGCACGATTTCTGTGTGACAACCAATAATAGATCATAAAACTATTGCTGTCCTTTGTCAAAAGTGTTGGATTTTATTTGTCTCATTCTTTTCTATGCATAAATAGAAGAGTCGCTTCCCTTACCACATGCCCGTAAAAGGTGAGCAAACTCCTTAAAGCAGAGGGAATCTAACATGATTCTTTTTCCATTCTTATTTTTGACTTAAAACATTATAAGAGTTCTAAAAAAAAAATACTTTTTCTAAACTCTTTCAGATAAAAAAAGTAAAGCTCTTTGATCGGCAAAAAAAATGGTAAATTAAAACGCTTGACTTTTGATTCATAGCCCAATTTTAGGGCTCAATGTAAAAAAAAACGTACCGACATCGCTCTTTAAGAAACGATTGACGATAGATCAAGATATATCGATCATATAACTTTTTCTCTAGCTAGAGCAAAACAGGAAAATTTATATATATATGCGTGTGTGTGTGTATATGTAACACATAAAACCATGCACACAAAAAATTTTCTCTTTTCACGTTTTCGCCCCGAAGAGGTTATATACATGATCGATACCCTAAAATCTTCTCATGTTGCGCCTTTTATTCTGTCCTGGAGATTTCTTACTTACGAGAAAAAGTCTTCGCCACGTTCGTCTAGTGGCAATGCTGCGTACTACTCATAAATGTGCTATTCTTTTCGAATTTGTACCCATTACGAATATTACGACCATTACGAATAGAAAAAAAGACTTCTTTTGAATTTTAATTTTGAATCCCAGTAAAAAATTGTTCATGCATGAACATGTAGAAATATGTATAAACGTACATAAACACGCATAAATATTCATAAACATGTATAATTATATATGAAATATGTCCATACATGTTCATACATCCTTTTTTCTTTTGTAAAATTACTTTTTAATGTAATAGAAATAATAATAGTAACGTGAAAACATTAAAAATAATTAAAAAGATAATTTTCACACTATTTATTTTAGAAAAAATCAAGTTTGAAGAAATGTAAAAAAATTATTTATGTATAATTATATATAAAATTATGCATAATTATGTATAAAC
>NW_017297029.1:378167-386532 GCF_001594075.2 Trachymyrmex cornetzi
ATATGTAGTGAAAAAAATTATTTGTAATCAGACAAAATCATATAAAATCAAATGAAATCATGTAATCAGTGGGACAATATTTCAACTAGTGGTTACCCCCTCGCCCGTTACCGTTTTCGTTACTTTTTTCAGTAACAATTGTTACTTTTTTCTGTCTGTAATGGTAACGGCAACGTCGTTACATTTTTACTGTAACGGTAACGAATTTAGCCGTTACTTTTACCGTTACTTCAATTCCCTATTATTTTCTTATTTTTAATTTATTCTTAATTTCTTAAAAAGTATTTTGTACTTAATATCTTATACTGTGTTTTAATGGGCACGGCCAATGTTGGAAATATACATATAAATTCACATTACAGGGTGTCCCGACCTTTTTTGCCAATCACTTTTGTGTAGATAGAGCGGACTAAACTGAGTCGAAAAGTCCTCTATCATTTTGCAATTTTCGCAAGATATTAATTACTAAAAATTGCAAAATATTAGTCTTGAATAATTTTTTACTCAAATACTATTAACTTTTCAGAAAAACTGCAAAAATTATTAATTTTCTTCTCATAAAGTTCTGAGAATTTTTCCAGAATTTTTTCAGAATTTTTTAATACCGTATTATCTCATGTTAGTAAAAATAAGAAAATGCAGTACTAAAAAGTTGATAAAAAATTCTCAGAACTTATTATGAGAAGAAAATAAATAATTTTTGTTTCTTGCATTTTTTCTGTAAAGTTGATAGTATGATTAAAAAATTATTCAAGACCAATATTTGGCAATTTTTAATAATTAATATCTTGTTAACTATTGCGAAAATTGCAAAATGGTAGAAGACTTTTCGACTCAGTTTAGTCCGCTCTATCTACACAAAAGTGATTGGCAAAAAAGTTGGGACACCCTGTATATATTGTAAATTTTTGGTACGGACAATAAATATTGAAATACACACAATAGTAACCCTGGTGGAAATAAATCGTTGAAATTGCTGAAAATCGCTGAAATCTCTATCAATCGACTCGTTTCATTATGAATTACACTGAAATGGGTCTATTGATAAAGATTTCATCGATTTATTTCCACCAG
Source organism: Trachymyrmex cornetzi (assembly GCF_001594075.2). Lineage (NCBI taxonomy): Eukaryota > Metazoa > Arthropoda > Insecta > Hymenoptera > Formicidae > Trachymyrmex > Trachymyrmex cornetzi. Next base: position 379,242 of record NW_017297029.1, read on the forward strand.
GAAACATTAATGTTTAAAAACAATATATAATCTATTATCTGTTTAGTCTAAATGCTTATAAAAATGAGTACATTAAAATAACGATATTATCTAAATAAAATAAAGAATTAGTAAAACTATAGGTAAGTTTAATATAGAATATAGAGAAAAGCTTGCTTTATATACAAACTAGTTAGTAAAGAGTTTCAAATTTGAATATTTATTTCACACATTTAGTAAGTATTAAATTAATCACCAGTTAATGTAATTTTAAAATCTAATAACTTACTTTAGCATTATAACAAGAAGTAACGAATCGTTACTTTTCAAGTAACGGTAATGGTAACGCGTTATTTTTTAAAATTGGTAACGAGTAATGGTAACAAGTTACTTTTTTCAAAAAGTAACGGTAACGCGTTACTTTGTAATTCCTACATATTTATACATATTCATGCATGAAACATTTTTTTACCGAGAAGGTTAAACTAATTAAAGTTTTAGTAGTCCTTCAGACTTTTCTAACGACTCTCTTTGACAAACAAATTCAAATCATACATAACGTTACGTATATGTGTAGCGTGTCAGGTAAATGTATGTACTTACACTGCGTGACATTGTGTGTAACTGCGTGTACTTTTCTCGAGAACTGACCGGCTGAATAGAATTTCGACAATGAGTGCAAGCGAATCCGTGAGTCAACTTTTTTCGGAATCTGTTGATAATGACAAGATTTTTACGATTGGAGTCACTGTGGACACAGGTACTGGAAATTATTCGTGAACTTGTCCATGAGATAAGGAGAAATCCACGCGCATCTCTTAAATCTAACCTACAACAAAAGGTGCGTTCGGAGAGACGCTATTAACGCTATGTCTCATTCTATCCTTGTTTTACGTTTAATAAACAACGAAGATAGAATGACAGAAGTAGCGCTAATAGCATTTCCCCGAACGTGCCGAAAGTCCTACAATAAATGATTTTGTTTACGCAGGTTTCGAATGGGAAGCAATTGACGAATGCAAAGAGAAATTGGGCAAAGATGTTCGGGTGGTTAAGCAACGCGGAAGAATCTATTTTAATATTGATTGGGATGAATTTCCAAAAGTACTCTTCTACACAACTCAGATTATTTTTTTAATATAGGTGCAAGAATCATAATATTTATGTTTTATCATATACATATGTTATAGGTTCAAGAAATGAGATCGATAGATCATATATTCATAGTAGCTGACAACGGAAGTTTATCGTTTACTAATGACAAAGAACCAGACTTATTGCAAATAAGAAGTTATAACTTGGACATACTTTCGAACTCAGATAAAACATGGAAGAAAACTCTTGAAGCATGGAAATGCGCAACAAGTTTCAAGGGAAAACTTTATCCAACGAATGAAGAATACGTTGAAGCTAAAAAGGAAGATCTTGTAGCCAAAACAGAGATGTTAGAAATGCGTAATAAAGAAAAAGGGAAAAAAGATCCCTATGATTGGAATGTATCAGAGATGAAAGAAGAAAAAGGGAAAAAAAGGGGTCAAGATCCTTCAAAATCCCAAGAAAACGATATACTCAAATATAGAGTAACATGTGAGAGGAGTGGTAAACATGCAATTGAATCTAAGGATGTTGCTAGAGTTATCGGAGAGATATTACAGGACAAGTTTCATTGGTTGGTTGACTTGTCCATGTATCATCTAGAAATTGTCTGCAAATTAATAGATGGTATGATAAATAAGAATTAATAGATCAAAGAATTTTAACAATTTTACGAAATATACACATATGAAATTTTATAACAATACCTCCAAGAACTAATTATATATGAATAATGAGAGAAGCTGAATACTAATTATTTCTAAATATTTCAGATCAATTAATAACGCATTTACGAGTAACGCACAAATCCAAGCATCACAGAAATATCATAAATTTTGGACCAACTACTCTTAGATCGACTATATGTTACAATTTGCTAAAATTGGCAAATCCCAAGCTAGGAGATATAATAGTAGATCCTATGTGTGGGGGAGGTTCTATTCCTATAGAGGTATATTGCATGTTTACGATAATAAAATTAATAATTCATAAAATTCTATTCAAACACAATTTCAGGCAGCACTAGCTTTTCCACATTTATATGTCTTATGTGGTGACAACGATTCCAGAGCTACAGATAGAACAAAGTCAAATATGGATGCTTCAGCAGTTACATGTAAAATAGATCTCGTACAGTGGACTGCTTCAAAACTGCCATTCAAAGATTCTTTTGTCGATATCATTGTTACTGATATGGTATGGAAATTAATCATTAAAAATTTTGCTCCAACATTATAATTAATTTTTACGTATTTTTACTTTTTCATTAAAAATGATCATTTTTTTAATAATCTCCAGCCTTTTGGTAAAAGAAGTGGGAATAAGTCATACAACAAAATTTTTTACAAAAAATTTTTGCTAGAATTTGGTCGCATAGTAAAATCAAACGGACGAATAATTCTACTCACTTACGATAGAAATAACTTTAAAGACGTAAGTTTTTATTATAACTATTTATAGCAATTAAAATATGAAAGAAAAGAACTAAAGTAAAATATTTTACTATAATCCGAAAACAAATTCTATTCTTCATTTTAGGCTCTGATGGCAGCTGGTGATTTATTCTGGGTGATAAAAATAATTGGTGTAAACGTGGGAGGCCTTCCAGCTGCAGTTTATGTTTTGAACCGCACTCAAGTAGCCCTTGATTCTTTCAAACCGCGTGTGGCCAAACAGTATAGTTATCCGAGAGACAATAAAAACTCGTCTCATTCGACTAAAAATCCTTTGTCCAATTAGAGATATTATTTTCATAAGTATTGTGATACAAGTATTGTAAATTCATATTTTTGTACGAAGAAATTAATAGAGTTTATTTAGCATATATTTAGCATATAATCATATTTAGTTTTTTTTACGAATTATTTCCCAGATAATCCTAATATATGTATACATAGAATTCACAAAAAGAATTTTCTTCTGCTTGTCTCCATCTCGTGTCTGCGACCTTGTATAATCCACTCGTAATCACCATATTTACTGTCGAATGTTCCATGTTGTAGTGATCTTAATTTTAAAGTAAATCGTGGACCTAGTTCTCTTAATCTCGGTTTTCCATTCTTGAGATTAAACTCGTATCTGTAAATTCGTTCAATTAGATTTAAGTACAACAGAGATGTATGGTTTACACTGATGTTAATTCTAAGTTTTATAAGTTCCATGTGATTAATAATAAAATATAAAAAATAAAATCTATAAATTCTTTAACTTTAGAGATATGTTTTTATATATAGAAATTACATGAATTTTACTAAAATATTTTAAGAAAATTTGTAGAATTTTAAAAAAATTAAAAGTACTATAAAATTACCTATGATGTCTAAAAAATATATAATCTCTTTGATTATGAAATGTCACAGCTCTCCTTCCTTTAAATTCTGGCTGATAATGAAACAAGGCTCCTAGCATTCTGCCAATGGTGAAACCTAAGCGTGTGGTAAAGTTATTGAGAATAACTTCTGGTCTGTGCTCTGTGATCTCCTTATGATTGCGCTTTAAATCTGTCGTTAATTTGACATTACTGAGTTTGAAGTGTGCAGTAGGACCATCTGGCAGATGAATGATTAACATTCCATCTAACAATTGATTAAGGAAAACTATTTCAAAATAAAAATAACTTAAATTTAATCAGCTTGATATTTTATATGGCGTATAATTGAAATTTGTTAATTGTTTTTTAAATAAAGCTTCCTAAAAGATTTCTGATGCCTCTAATAATTTTCTATCAATTTACTTACAAAATATATTATACAACGGATAAAGTATTAGCTTATTATTTTATACAATATTTATAAATGACCTATTATACTATTAGCTTATAATGTTATAAGGATACTTGGTTTGCATTGATCCTCATTAACAATGATTATATCTGTAAAGTTTCGGGCAGTAGCACTTTTGACCATTTTTTTAACGCCAGAGCGATTTCTATACAGCGAAATAGAATTAGGTATCATCCTTGTAAGTTCTCTGCCAAAAATTCTCGTTTTCCTGTTTGGATTATCAGCATATGTAATGAGAACCTTAGGTTCATACTCTTGCCTATAGTAAGCAGCAAATTCATCATGTTCACAGTCAAATTTGAGCTCCTCATTCGCCTCATCATCCAGATTACCTACTATCATAGTCTCATCTTTCTCTCGTAGGCTCTCTAAAGTATGTGGCATCTGTTTCGGAGCGCCCGACTGTATCCTCGCCTTCTTCGCTGCTTTCTTTGCCTTCGCTCGTTCTTTCATCAATTCCTGGCATTTCTGGTACCTTACAGCTTTGCATTTGATGTGATTGAAGTTACTGTCAGACGGCAGCAAAACTTCCGAAGCTTTATCCGTTGACGTACTCGGTTGATCATTTGCCACTTCATTTTCCTCCCTGGGTCGACTTAGAGGATTCTTTCGCAAAGTTTTAATCTTCATCTTGTGTACAACTTTTTGTATTCTTCTTCTTTCTTTCTCTATATGGATTTCTAATCCACTTATAAGATCACAGTACCATGCGATGAGATGGATCAAGTAGATCCAGTTAATGTTTCCTCAAAAATCAAATGAGAGGCCACACATAAACTTTTTGCATTCAAATTAAAATCGTAACCGTTCAAGAGTGTACTTTCGCGTCTCTAACCTATCAATTCTTTTAAAGCTACCACATGTTTAGGACCACGAGATCCCTGAGCTCATGCAGTGCCGCCAATATGAGAAACTATAGGGTAAAAAGGAGGCGCTTTTAACATTTAGTTCTTTGTAGTAATAAACTAGAAACGTAGAAATTAGACGATTATCAAAAGAACAATCTAGACAATCAGAATTTATGACGAAAAGGATAATAAAAAAATACAAATATAATTTTTTATCTTATCATTTACAGATTCTATTCTTTTCATAAGCATAACACACAACGTATCTGTACAAAAAAATATTTCTCTTTTCCAAGAGTACGTCATCTCGTTATTTTTTTCAAATTATTTTTTTACAGGTGACATAACAATGTGTATATGTTATTTTATAAAATAAGAGTAAAGTTTCCTACATGATGAAATAATGCAAAAGATTCAAGATAGTTGAATAACTTAATCAACCTAACTACTTTTATCCTAATTACGTTTTATATACATATCATTCTCTCTCATCTTAGCTATAGATCTTATATATGGGAGTGATTCACTTGCACACTGTAACAATTGCTCACTGTCAATCACAAGGCTTCTGCGTGTTTTTTTTTCTAGCGCAGTAATTGGCTTCTGCGCAATCGACTCGTGTGCAATTGATATACACTCCTTATGTACCATCATTTAAACTTTAAAATTATCCACAATACAAAAAATACTGCTATAGAAAAAAGAAATAAATATATAATATAATAATTGTGGCCTGCCTTTGCTAAACGCAAAACACGTGCTACAGAACCAGATAAGGAACCACTTGTTCTGTCGAAATCGTCATCCTAAAATATAAATTTGTATTATTTACTATGTATAAAATAATATGCAAAATTATGTCAACATCTTAAAAAAGTTCGACTAACCATGCCTTTTAGCATTTTATCTTGGTATTTGACTTCCGTACCAATGTCAATAGATAACGATTTTAAAGCATGAATTTTATCCTTTAGTTCTTCAGTCATCCTTTCATTCTCGTCTTCCATAGTATTGTGAGATGTACTTGGTAATGGCTCATAGCCATAACCTCCTGAAAAAGTAAAAATATGTTTAAAATAAGAATTGATGTATTTATTAACAACTGACAACTTACCTGAATGGGAACGTCGCATTTTGTTAGCAATCTTGATAGCTTAATAGATGAACTGATACAGAAGAAAATTATTGTCTCACAAAACACCTTTAAAAATTGAGAAATATTTCTATCTTTTTTTATCTAGAAAAATACATATTGTGTGAGGTCGGTTCAATTATTTATGCTTATAAAAATAAAATACTTGTAATACAAAATAGACTTACTCAGTGTTAAGTAAATATGATAAAAATTATTTAAGTAAAAATATGTGTGTTTTCCACGCAGGTAAATTGTATTAAACGACGATACTTAAACTGAAAATATTCACGTATAAATATAACCTCAAATAGATGACACATTCGTATTAATAATTTAAAAACTATGTTCAAAGCTTTTCAATACAATAACATTTTCAATTTACCAATTAAATAGAAAATGCAGACAGCCGGAAAATAGAAAATATGTGTCAATATATGTCAACGTCACGCTCGTAGCACATCGCGTGATGTATATCGAAGTGAAGGGTATCGATACTATCGATTGATTGAGAATATGTACAATACAAGTACTAACTGCTATAACTAAAAAGTTACGTTAGGTCACCAATGAATAATTATAATTTTAAGATTTAGTATTATTCTGATGTTTCTTAACTAATTATAAATTAATTTTTATATATATTGGTAAAGAAAAATTTATATCGACAGTCAATAATATCGATACTCTACACTACTCTACAGTCTACAAATATCTTTGAAATGGCAAGCTTTTGCTATATATAATTATAGCGAGTATTTAAATACGAGAGTATTAATTAACATTTGATGTATATATACAGGGTATCTCATAATTCACCCGACAATGCTCATGGGCAGGTATAGCTAAAGTGAATCGAAAAGTCCTCTACCATTTTGCAATTTCTCAATAATTATCAAGATCATTGTATATTAATTACTAAAATTCGGTTTACCGAATAGTATACAATTTCTCAATAATTATCAAGATCATTGTATATTAATTACTAAAATTCGGTTTACCGAATAGTGGTCTTCAATAATTTTTTTCTCAAATACTATCATTATTACAGAAAAACTGCAAGAAACAAAAAAATTGTTTATTTTCTTCTCATAGAACACTAGAATTTTTTATCAACTTTTCGGTACTGCATTTTCTAATTGGCAACTATTTTTACCAACATGAGAAAATACGGTATTAAAAAATTCTGAAAAAAATTCTCAGAACTTTATGGCCGGTATTCATAGTCGATTCTTATTTCAAGACCGTTTTATAAGTAATGTTTTAAGATGCTAATGCAGCCCTCTGATTGGTTCGTGACTTCTTAAACGTTGATTTAAAAAAAAGTAACGGAAAAGTAACGAAAAGTTACTTTCGCAAGTAACGGTAACTGTAACGAGTTACTTTTAAAAATCGGTAACTAGTAACGGTAACTTGTTACTTTTCCTACTCGGTAACGAGTAACTGTAACTTGT
>NW_017297029.1:386660-431635 GCF_001594075.2 Trachymyrmex cornetzi
CAATTTCTCAATAATTATCAAGATCATTGTATATTAATTACTAAAATTCGGTTTACCGAATAGTGGTCTTCAATAATTTTTTTCTCAAATACTATCATTATTACAGAAAAACTGCAAGAAACAAAAAAATTGTTTATTTTCTTCTCATAGAACACTAGAATTTTTTATCAACTTTTCGGTACTGCATTTTCTAATTGGCAACTATTTTTACCAACATGAGAAAATACGGTATTTAAAAATTTCTGAAAAAAATTCTCAGAACTTTATGGCCGGTATTCATAGTCGATTCTTATTTCAAGACCGTTTTATAAGTAATGTTTTAAGATGCTAATGCAGCCCTCTGATTGGTTCGTGACTTCTTAAGACCGTACTCAAGACAAGACGGTCTTGAATATAAGATCTGACTATGAATACCGACCTATGAGAAGAAAATAAACCATTTCTGTCTCTCGCTTTTTTTTTGTAAAGTTTATAGTATTTGAGCAATAAATGATTGAAAACCATAATATTCAGAGATTTTTATAGTAATTATAATATCTTGACAATTGCGAAAATTGTAAAATAGTAAAGGACTTTTCGACTCAGTTTAGTCAGCTCTATATATCTACACACAAGCGCTTTGTCAAAAAGCAGGGAATGGAAGTAACTCGTTACTTGTAACGAAGTTACAGTTACAAGTTACTTTTTTAAGTCATCTTACTAGACGCTCTGTATATATATATATGTATAAATATAATTAAATATATATGTACAGAATGTCAGCATTTAAAATTGTGAAAGTATATTTTGTATGTTACAACTCAGATAGTACAAAAAGTTCAAAAAGAATTCAGTGATATGTCATCAATTATTTTGAGTTTATTTTCAGATGCAAAAAGAATTCTTTTTCTGAAAAGTTCTGAAAAGAATTCTTGTTGCATCTGAAAATAAGCTCAGAATTGACGACATATCACTGAATTCTTTTTGAACTCTTTTGAATTTTCTGTGCTATATGTGAAATGAAATGTTAGGGGCTCCGCACAATCAAGAAATAGGAACAGAGAATTGGAATAGAGAATAAGAATCTCAACCTATCAGAAACTGTGTACATTCTATAGTACATGGTTTCTAATTGAAATTTTTATTCTCTATTTCTATTCTTTGATTGTGCGGAGTTTCTTATCTTAGAACATATATAAATGGAAGGGGCATTGCCTATACTTCCCATGGCTCGCGCTGATGCAAAAATCTGTGCGAGAGAGAAAGGGATAAATGTTCTCAATGCGCATGCGCAGCATCACTTTTTACACACTGTGTAATGTACGAATGTGTAAGAAACACTAAACCAACTGCACAATTCACACAGATGACGGTGTTGCAATTACTGTCAGATTTCAATGCGTGAATCTGATTGGTACAACGTAACGTCTTACGTTTTCTATGTGTCATGGACTATATGCTTACGGCTTACGGCTTACGCGTTACGGCCTTACGTTTTTCTATGTGCCATGGGCTTTATCCCTTACTACCTTTCTCTCTCGCACAGATGTTGGCTTCACGTTCAGCGCCCTATTCTCCTTCCATTTATGTATATTCTAAGCTTCTTAAGGCCCGTCTACAATACACGGAGTAAGAAGTAAGAGTAAGAAATTGATCAATCACAATCGATTATTCTTCTCACATTCGACTGTGATTGGTCAATTTCTTACTCCAATTCTAAGCTTCTTAAGGCCCGTCTACAACACACGGAGTAAGAAGTAAGAGTAAGAAATTGACCAATCACAGTCGATTATTCTTCTCACATTCGACTGTGATTGGTCAATTTCTTACTCTTACTTCTTACTCCGTGTATTGTAGACGACGCAAAACATATATATTGACAGCTCTGATGCCATATTAGACTGAGAAATAGTAAAAGATTTCAATTAAAACAATTTTTTTTTTATTTTCGGCATAAACTCCACCTCACAGATACGTATTAATGCGTATACTTTAATCTTGAAAAAGATTTTCGAATCTGTAAAAGAAGAAAAAGTAATTGTTCTACAAAAATTCTTGCGTTTAATCGATAAAAAGGACGGTTTTAGCAGTTAGATATCAATATAAGCTAGCTTATAACTGATTTGCAGATTTAAAAAAGGTACTTTTAATAGGTTGGTATTCTCATAACAGGATAGTTTAATTACTATGTTCATATTATACTTATAAAAATACACATCAGAAAATTCTATCTAAAGTCAATGACAAATAACGGGCAGTTTTAATTCTCTCTCTGTAAAAAATTATATAAATAAAATTCTATTAAATTCAAATGTAAAACCCAAGTATTACTATAATTTTTAATTTTTATATAATGAAACCTATATAAGTATATATTCCTATTAAAGGATCTTTCTATTCTCATCTATAAATATAGCTTTAAAAATTGAATAAAAAAAGGGCATTTAGGAGTCGGGCGCAGAAATCGATGCGCAAAGTAAAATATAATTAAAAAAAAAATTTTGTATGTACAATGTACATATATGTATATAAATGTATCTCGCGCTATCTTATTATATATGTTTCGGCTCATTTAATTTTGAGCCTCCTTCGGAATAAAATTGAAAAAAATATCTGACTCTAATATCATTACTTTAAATTTATCAAGTTTGTAATATTACGGTTTGTCTAATGATAAGCAAATATTTAAAAAAATACAATTTTGTTTCCATGAATTTTGTCCAATAAGTAATTTTAATAATACAATTTGACGTATGCGTCTATTTAAAACTCTACGTAGCCTTGCCAAGCGAATTATTAAGGGTCCTCTACATAGAAGTCGTAGACGGTCGTGGACTCTTAAGTCATAGGAAACTGACCAATTCCAATCGAGTATTCTCCTTATATTTGATTGTGGTTGGTTGGTTTCCTACGACTTAAGACTCCACGACCATCTACGACTTCTATGTAGAGGACCCTTTAACGTACTTCGATCTATAATGTAGTTGATAGAGTATATTTTAGATAATTCTCCTAGTGGTCTTTATATTTTTTGTTGCGACATTTATCGTTATATTCTTGATATTTTATTTTTATCAGTTTATTCATATAAATATATTAAAGAGCACGAGCGTAGCATGGTGGACAGCACGCGAGTCTACTATGCTAGGGGACTCGGATTCGATCCCCTGCAAATCCAAGATATTTTTCACGCCCTCGTAATTTTTCTTCTGGTTTGGCAAACCACCAAGAGTATCTATTGCCAAGAAAATGGAAGGACGACCGCGCAGTTAGATAGTGTCTCCACGAAATATATATATATATATACATACCGATCATAAACAAAATCTGACTTTGCAATACCAAAACTATTTTCAATCTATTATTATTCTCTAGTCAGCGTTTGTCTGTCGTGACAGTTACATATATTTTTATCTCGAGACGTATTTTAAATATATATACTTGTATATAATTTTAATTTTATACACTATTAATTTTATATCATGATCAACTTATTTCTTCACGACATTGACCGTGATATCGCTATTTACTTGTTGACTACTGCACTTTCTTATTATAAACTATCACACCGACTTTTAATATAAATTAACGAACATCTTCTCGACATGCGAAACGTAACTATATGGTCAATTCGGTGAGTTTTTTTTACCAGAGTAACGTATTTGCTTGTTTTTCATCACCGTGCAATCCATTTAATTTATTTCTAATTTGACTTTTTATCAGAACATCGGCAAATTTTAAACAACTGGTCGTTCAACCGCCTGCGAGCAATTTCCGTTTCTCTGTGAAACATTTCTTGGTAATAGCTGTTAGACGACCGATTGTTTAAAATTTGCCGATGTTCTGGTAAAAAGTCAAATTAAAAATAAATTAAATGGATTGTACGATGATGAAAAACAAACAAATACAATACGTTACTCTGGTAGAAAAAACTCATCAAATTAGCCATATAGTTATGTTTCGCATGTCGAGATGTTCATCAATTTATATTAAAAGTCAGTGTGATGGTTTATAAATAAGAAAGTGTAGTAGTCAAAAAATAAAATAGCGGTATCATGGTCAATGTAGAAATAAGTTGGTCATGATATAAAATTAATAGTGTATAAAATTAAAAAATTATATATAAGTATATTTAAAATACGTCTCAAGGTAAAAATGTATGTAATTATAACATTGAATGAAGAATAATAATAGATGTGAAAATAGTCTTGGTATTGCAAAGTCAGATTTTGATCGGTATGTATGCCTTGTGGAAATCCTCCATATTTGTTTGGAGATTAAGATTGTTTCTTTGCTTTTCAATGTTTAAACATTGTATAGGTTTAAAATATATGTAATATAACATGTAATATATTTATCTGAAACATGTAATATATTTATATGAAACATGTAATATATTTGATTCTTTTAAAATTAATTACAGAGTATATTTCTCGTTGAAATTTTAATGTTTTATAAAAAATTGTTTATATTTGACTCTTATATGCCCTATATACTCTTTATATTACTTTTAAGAAAATTGTTATTCTATTAAGAAATATTTTTTCCTTATAAAATATATATTAGAACGATTATAGACAAAGGGCATTTAAAGAATCGTGTTTCAGAATATCATTAATAGTATTATATATTAAATATAAAGGCACAAACAATAAAGGAGTACTTTTCTATTTTCTATAAATTTCTACGGTATCAAGATGTTTCATACATTGTCTACACGTTTGATATACAGACAATTATATATCTCACGCCAACAATCGCCATAGAATTACTCTCGGAGATGGAGAAACACTTACGATAATGTTTAACTATGGATCTTTGATCTCTCTCGAACTTAAATAATTTAATTATAACTCTATTCACAACCTTATAAGAAAAACGTTCACAATGTATTTATTCTTCTTTTACGTAAATGGAACGCTATTATTCTTAATGCTCGTGTTGACAATACATTCGGTTAAATAAACATATATTAACGTCTCGATATGATCATATATAAAATTCTCGATATGAAAATTGTTAACAAGTTCAAAAACATAATTTTCTTCGTAAGTCTTTCGATACGTTTTACAACTAGATATACTACTTTTATACAATTTTCACTATCTAACATCTTTATCTCAACGTAGAACAGTGATAAGTACGTTTGATGTCGCTCGCGCGCATGAAAACGCCGTCAATTATTGAATCGTAAAATTCTCACACTGTTATAACATATACATTTATTACATATATCACTACGTAATGTTTCTCTACGCATATCGGTGTACCTATATATCGTGTGTACATAAATAATATGTATATATATGCACACGATATTGACGATTTGATCCCAAGGCGTAATTTGAGATTAGGCCTGAAATTTGGATGTATTAAATATTGTATAAATTTCTACCGTAAGAAATTTGGATTGACGATTGTTCTTTTTGGAATGTTCAATGCCACAGAGTCAAAAAGAAAAACACAAAAAGGTTGACCAATTTTCTTTGCTGTGGATTGTATCGTCATGGATATTAATTATTTTGTACTTCCACACCCTGTCTAAGAGAAAAATTGTATTCCTCAAGGATGTGCTATACAATCAAAATCGTATAAAATTTACGAAGGATTTATGAAAGATTCGTCAAAATGCCTGACAGCACCTACACTGGACTATTATTAAAGATTACTGCTATAAACTACAAGATTTTTCCAACGTTACCCTGAATAGATATATACAGTGTGTTGAGCATTGTTCTTGACTTCCTAAATTATACAATACAGTTCTATCGAAAGAAATCGATCGTTAGGCAAGAGGACTTCAATGTATCGTCGTATGTTCTCAGTATGATGTATATAACAATATACATTATAAATATAATCATAACTTATAGGAGAATATAAAACAGACTATATAAAAGAAGAGTTATACTTAAATATAAAGTTCCAGTTATACTGTGACTCTCGCTTGCCAATTACTATAAGTTTTAAATAATGTGTGAAAAGAAAAATCATGATGGATGAATCTTAAGAAAATCGTATATAAAGGATCTGCTATCGGAATCATTTGGAATATTTCGATGTATTCAGAGAAACGCTGGACGAGTGAATACGTCGTGATGGCGCCGGGCTAGCTGGAGCCGACGGAGACGGTCCAGTGGGCGTTGTCGGCTTGGAACCTCTTCTGCTTCGTCTCAGAGTAGAATATGGGCTAATGCCCCGATTAACGTGCTCATGAGCATAAAGTAGCACTCCGATATCCCGGTTACCCGCCTCCAGGGCGATCTTCAGGGCCGAACTGCCATCTACGTCGACGATAGATGGATCGCAGTCCGGATGTGCAAGGAGCAACCTCACGATCTCGGTATGGCCGTGTTCCGCTGCGCACATTAACGCGGTGCTACCGTCTTCATCCTGGATATTAACTGCTGCTCCAGCATCTAGGAGCAGTTGCGTCATATCCTTACGTCCGTGCGATACTGCCAACATCAGCGCAGTTTGCCCGTGCTGTTTGCACAGAAAAAAAATTAGAAAATTATAAGTATATTTCAGAAAGAATGGGAGAAAAGTTTCCTTATTATTTTCATAAATATATAATGCTTCTGTTATATTTATTATAATGTAGCTGAGCTTACCAATTTTGCTCGGATGTTGACGTCAGCAAGCTGGAACAATCTATTTGCCACCGAGGCGTGCGTGGAATTTCTGACTTCTGCCAGAGCAGCTAACATCACAGCCGTGTAACCAGCCACGTTCGCCTTATTAATATCGCAGACTTTCGAATCTAACAATATAGACACCACGTCGAAATTGCCATGAGAGACCGCATAGTGCATCGCTGTATTTCCACTGGTGTCCGTCATATTGACAATGTACTCCAGCAGAGTGCTGGAGCATTCCTCAAAACGGTCCAAATAATCCTCGACATCTAACGGATTCGCGCTAGATGTGCTGGATATTTTGAACCATTCTTGCTGTATAATATTGGTAGCATTTTTAAGCTGATGAGAGATATTTCTGCTAGGTGATTTCTTGATACTGTCGTTGAGCACCTTCATGGCAGCCTGCATCTCCTTCGAGGGCTCAACCTTTTTCCTAGGCTTATCTTGAATTGGTTGAAACAAAGCTGATTCTGGTAGCTCGGACTTCTCCTCGTTATCTGTCTCCTTCTCCACGTTACGCATCTCTTCTGACATAATCTTCTCATCCTTGATTTTCTCGGATTGCAATTGTTGAATGCTGCGAGAGCCAAAAAAAAAACATTTTTTTAAATATCTGTCTAAAAATACTTGGCAGATACATATAATACTTATATACATATAACACTTATCTGATTAATTATTATTTCTTTGTATATGTTATATGAGGAAAGTTGCAAAATCTTTTCAATAAAATTAATATAATCTAATTGGCATAATCGAAAAGGTTGAATTTCAAATCTTAAATAAAAAAGATTTATAAAATATTGTAAAAGTATCGTTAAGTTATTAATATTAAAAATTCAACACGATACTGATGAAATTAATGGCAATGCGAGCTGTAAATTAAAAGAAGTAAAATTAAAAGATAATGGAAAAAGGGGAAAGTTACCCTTCCGTGGCCGAACAAGGCGAGATATCGGAGATTTCGAGATCGCTAAATAAACGAGAGGTGGTTTGCTGTTGCATCGATCTGTCCAGATCGAGGATGATACACTTATTCGTTCACCATTGCAAAACCGCCAGTACGACGTAGGACGCGCACCAATATCTGACGCTTCGACACTTCCGTCGCGGTATTTACGTGATTGTTGTGCCAGGAAGAGCACTCGATGACGCATTCGACACGCGCGCAACCATGGACTCAAAAACAACAACAAACTATCTCGGCACGCTTGGCAGGCACGAAGTACGTCATACGCGGCTCTGTAATTGGCTTCGTGCTATCCTTTTCCCACCCTCTTTTACGCGAAACAACCCCCTTGCAACAGCGACCTTCGGCCACGGAAATAACAGATGGCGTGGAACGTAGTCGAGCGGGAAGGGTGGATTGAGTTCTGAAGAAGTGAATACTTTGATCTACTCGATTGAAAGTATAAAGTTTAAAGTTACACAATAAATTTAAACTTGACATAATTTAAAAGAATAATTATCTACAATTTGTAATTTTCTCCAAGCAAATAATGAATATTCCATAAAGCTTCATGGAGTAAAATAATATATATTTAACAATAAACGATTTATTATTAAATTAAATATATTATTACAATAATTTATTCTTCCTAATTCATCATTTTTTGCAGAATAATTTAGACACGGTTAATTTATTTTCTGGAGAATTAATAAGGATATAGGGTTGTAAAATCTCTAAATCTTTGTTAATTTTTCAGTATCTCGTAAAAGATAAGATAAAATAAAGAGTAATTCCAAATGACTAACCGATTGCTACTGTCGTACTGCTCTTTATTGTCCGCATCGTATCTAATCACACCGGCGGCTGCTATTTTTGTGTAAGTGTCCTGGCGTTTGAACTGTCTTCTATAATCGCTGGTGTTCAGAGGAATATGGGACGGCCTCGGGATCCTGGATATCATATTGCTGTTCTGATGATTCAAGCTGTTCTCTGCGTTATTTGCTATTTGCTTCGCCAAACTTTTGATTGTCTCCTTGCAATTGTCGCAATAATTCGCCGCGCAAGAGATCGAGATGTGCGGCCTTACAGAATCACCGACCGACACGTCGACCAACGTCTTCTTCATCGTCGAGGTACCAAAATCTCGGCACTTTGGCGTGAGACCGGAAGTATCGGTGCCGCGAGCGATGGTTTTTACCAAGTCCTCCACCATCACCGCTACCGACTTGCTCGCTTTTGTCTTCATTCGTGTGTCACCATAGTTGAATGAATGACTCCTCAAATTTATCCAGTTCAACGACACAGGCGGCTGCACTGGATCCGGTCCAACGCCTATGCTTCTAATGCAAGAACCGAGTTTGACTTCGATCCCGACCTCCGATGTCATCGGCTTAGCAGTTACGCTCGCATGCGAGCGCATTCTAAACTGTTCCGTCACTTGGACCGCCCGATCCCGCTTTTCAACGACTTTGGGCGTTTCTGGACTGCATTGAACGCTCCTGGAGAAAGTATCTTTCATCAAACTGTTCTTGTAATTCCTCAGAGCATGTTCCACAAGTAATTCAGCATCTTCCTTCGTTAGAAGATCCTTCATACTTAATCTTGTTGTTGTGCCGTAAGAACGCTTTTTGATCTCCTTCTTCACTTCTGGTGCAATATCCTCAATTAGGAAGTGACTGTACTCAAGACTCCTGGATTTGTTTTCCGTATTGATAC
This sequence comes from Trachymyrmex cornetzi, assembly GCF_001594075.2. Lineage (NCBI taxonomy): Eukaryota > Metazoa > Arthropoda > Insecta > Hymenoptera > Formicidae > Trachymyrmex > Trachymyrmex cornetzi. The sequence goes on from NW_017297029.1 coordinate 395,946, forward strand.
CGAAGTCTCGCGTTTTCTTTACGGTTTTGCGATTAATCACATTGTTCTCGTTAGGCGGTATCGATTCCACTTGAAGCAGAGTTCTCGTTAATTGCTTTTTTCGTTCCGGCAGGACCTCCTCCAGTATCAGTTGGCTGCGGGTCAAACTCGATTTCCAGCTGCGATGCTGGGAATCGCAAAGGTTCGAGAGATTTGACGATGTTTCGTCGGCCAATACAGTACTCTGGTCTTGGATCTCGGGCACAATCTCCTCGATTCGCAAATGACTTTTCTGTAGCGATGGTTTGATTGGTGTGCTTGTTATCATACCGACGTCTCTTGTTCGAACCTGTACGCGAATAATTGTTAACTCGATGTAATGAGTTTTGTTAAATTTGAATATAATTTATTAAAGCATATTTTTGTTCAGAGAATTATATTTCAGATTTACATCTCCTTTTAAACACTAATTAGCTTCGATGTAATTGCTACACAATCTTACATAACGTAATATTGATTTTGAATATACATTGTTAATCGCTTTAAATATTACGAACCATTGCATACCGAGCAGATTATATTGCCGATGACATATCTGGGAAGTTTCAGAAAGAAACGCAGCATAGTATTAAAGAGCGGATACATTGTAGTTGATATTTTTAATCTTCAATCTCGACGTATCTATTTTTAATTTAAATATTTACGCGAAATATGGACACGCGCGCGAAAGTCACTTGACTTTGATGATGTAAGAAAATGACACGGTAAAATAATATTTCGCCATTAAATTCCGATTTTCACTTCTAATTAGAGAAGCAATCGATGCTCATTTCAGGATATATATAAATTGATGAATAATTTAATGAGAGATTCTAACTTAAAAAAGAAACTAAATATGTAATCTAAAAATTGCATACATCAAATAGTATAGAAGTTCATTTAAATTAATTTTAATATAAAATATTGATTATTTTTAATCCTAATTTGATTAATTCCTTATTTATTTATTTTATAGAATTACATTAAAAATAGATCGATTAAGTTCATGAAATTAGATGAAAGAATATTCTAAAAATATATAATAAAGTTCAATAAAGCCATTAAAGTTAATATATTAAAATAGCAACAAAAAATATAATATAAATTCTAAAATATTTAATTAAATATTATAAAAATTTTTTAAACAAATATTTATAATTTCAAATTTTTTGTAGATATCTTTTAGAAAGCTATTTAAATAAATAGTTTGCACGATGCTTAAATAAAAATACAATTCTTACCGGTTGGTACGATACCCCGACATCCCTTGTCATCACGCCACACATGGTTCCTATGTCCCTGGTAGATACGCTTTCAGAGTTCTTCAGATTTCGCAGGGTGATGCGTTGTTCCGAAAACGACTGGCTGCGATGCCTGTGTAGGGTGTCATTGTAGGAATTCGTTTTACTCAGCTCATCCACTTGCCGTAGGAGATTGCGCTTCTCCTCTTTCAATACCGAGACTTGCACCTGCAAGAGGAAAAGAAAGAGATTACGTGTACGGTATTAGATAAGCCTGGCAATAGTGTAGTTTTTTTTTATAGAGACTGATAAAATTGCGACGCGTGAGAAAACATGATTTTTAGCGCTGCGGAAGTAAAAAATAGAAATATTACATCAATTGAAAGAATACTACATAAATTGCAACAATAGAATAAATTTTATGTAATTATATTTTTAAATTAGGTATTAATGGATAGAATAAGGAAATAAATAGAATAAGGAAATAGAATATCCTGCATTTTTCATATTAAATAAAATGAAATTAATATAAAATTAATTAAAAATAAAATACTAAAAATCTTTATCTTCTTTAATTTTGTTTTTTTACGTTAAATTTATTATATTACAATTGGTAGTAATTATTATATAAATATAATTATACAAATTTATGAAACATTTTTTTAAAAATGTGTGAGAACTTGATATTTTCGCATAGTTTGTGTACTGAATGCAACGAGAAGTCGTCATAATAAGAACAACGAGATCATGATAAAGCAGCGGGAATATCTTACACACGAACGTTTCGCTAGAACGGAAGAGCTTGCCTGGGTGCAAATTACATGTCGGACGATGAACGTTACGAAAGTGTAGGTGGGAGAATAGGAAATTAGTGAGAACACTCACCTGCAGCATGGGAATCGCCTTGACCTGTTCCTCCAGCTCTTTCATTCGTTCCAGAGATGCCGCCATTTGTTCTCTGATATTCTGTAACATATAAAAAAATATTATTACTATCTCTCTCCGTTCTTATACATATTTCACAAAGTTGAGCATCAACTTACTTATATTATATAAAATTAGAAGCTAAAGAAGAAAAGGAGCTTGATAAGGACTTAATTATCAAGCTTAAGATTATAAGAAATATTTAATTAGAGATTAATTAAAACTAGGAGTAATAGGGAATAATAATAGGGTATAAAAATATTAAAAATCTTTTATAAGATAGTGGCAAGGATGAAATTATTGTGTAATTTTTCAATTTTTAGTCGCTCGAATTTTAATCACCCACGCAATTTTTTTCTTACAACAAATAAATTATAATATAATGTATAATTTATCGTAATATTTTAATGATAGTTATATAGATATAATAAAGTATAAATTTCATACCTGAAGTGCGCCGGTACTAAGATTCGAATTGCCACTTCCAACGCTGGCGTTGTCAGAATCCGCCGGCTGGTCTGTCTGAGCTGCATTTTGCACCGGTGCCGTCCCATTTGTGCCATCTAGCGAAAAAAATCAGTCTTGGATAACTATACGACGCGCTTAATTATTCGATGCATTTTTTTGCAAGAAATATTTTTTTTATTTCTGAGAAAACGTGATTGCGCTGAACGTTGAAACATCCACTTTAATCTCCCTCTTCGATCAATTCTGCCCTCCTGCATTGTTAACCCTTTAACTAAGGAAGTTAATTTAAACTGATTCCTCCGCACGAGGGAGAGATTTTCAGAAAAATATGCTCTTGAAAAATAAAATCCGTAATTGACACTTGTATTATTTAATGTAATACTTATATTTTTATTTTAAGAAACAAATAAAAAAATAATTTTATTATTAAATTGATATTTTGTCCCTTTCTTTTTTTTTGTAACCTGTTATAGAACCTAGATATACAATAGAATCGCACAAGAATATTTCTTAGAAATATTTCATTTAATGTAGCTATTAATAATGTCGCTATTTCTTTTAGCAATCGTTGATTGCTCTTTTTTACGTATCATTACTCGATAAATAGACACGGCGAAGCATGATTAAATTTTTTGCTTCATTATTGTATATCGCCATCTGTATTATTATTGCATATACGTATTATTATGCAACATTCACAACAAGCTAAGTTCACCTGTTCTGACGAAATGTTTTTTAATCGGCACTTGAGTAATTGCGTTACAGAGCAGAACGTTATCTCGAAGAGAACAATGAAGAAATGCGACAGACATAGTCGTATGGCAAATTCCTTTGACAATGTCGTGATGTATCTCGTGGGCTCGGTTGTCGCGATGCAAAATTTTCAGCACGCAATTCGTGATAAACGATGTGTCTGCACGAGATATTTCACAGTCTACAATCTTAATTTTAATAACGTATTCTTTGGCACAATATCTCCTCAAACTTAATAGAATATTATTTTAAGATTTAACGAGACTTATAAAGATATTTAGCATTCGAAATGAAAAATTGTGTAAACGGTGTTCTTTCGCCAAGAAAATATAGACTCTTAATTGAGAAGAAACTTATCAATAAAATGAAGGTCGCAAGGTTGCAGATCCTATATATATGTTATATATATGCATCATCATTAACGTTGAAGCGTTCGAATCACGCATCACGCGCATTGCACATGTGGATTAAGTGAAATAAAAAGGCTAAACGCCGATCTCCAGCTTCGTGAAAGTTTCGCAGCAGAGACGAACATTACTGCCGCATGCCTATCATGAGATCGCGATAAATTCGTCGCGAAGAGGAGCGAAAGAAATTAACAAGGCAACCATCCGACTGTTGCGTGCCAAGAGTTACGTGTTCGCATGTCAGCTGAAGTTAGCTTTTGTCATATAATAAAATAACCACTGTTTATTTAAAGACTTCCAGAAAATTTAATTTTCAACAAAACGAAAGAGATTTATACGACTTAATTCTTCAATTAAAAATCCTTTATTCTGAGCAAATTTAAATCGCAAATTTATGAAATGGATGCGTTATTTATGGATACGTTATTTATGGATGCGTTCGCTGCGATGCAGCTTCTTCTCTACATATCGCTGCTCCTAAACTACATTTTGACTGATCGTTACGATAACGCGCAAATAAGATTGTTTTTTTAACACTGACACTCCGATTTCGCGACGTCCCTGGCACTTCCATTTTTTGCTCGTTCACGTTTCAGGCAGATGCACTTGTCGAATACGGAAAAAGGCATCGCGCGCTGCTCGCGAATAGCGCAACATCGTGATCGGATGTCGGCATATAAAGTAAAAGAGGGAGGAGAGCAACCGATCTTTGAGGTCGTTCGATTTCACGAGACGAGATAACGAATTCAACTCTTTTGATAACAAATTCACCTTGTTTACAGTTAGATAAACTATCTGTTAATTGCTTGCGCCGCTGCTAGTGACGCTAATCAGTATGACGATAAACAATGGCAGTCCATTCTACCACGGCGGTCAAATTATAAAAAAAAAAAACGTGCGCCAAGGTGAGTGTTGCTACATCGTTTTAATTTGCTCTATTCGATATCTTTCTATTTTAATTTAATTCGAAAATTATCGCGCGTATTAATCGACGAGAAAATCTCGCAGGAGAAATGAAAATTACAAGCGAAAAATACTTTTGTCTGCAACGCAAAAGATACAGATCATTGAAACGAACTCACGATATTTCCGTTTCGCCTTCATCTTCCAGAAGGGAATCTTCTTCATGATGAAATTCTTCACTCCCATTTTTGCCGTTTGTCGATGTCTTGTGGAACTATTGTACTTGTCCGCGTGACTTTTCAGAAGGAGATGCAATTGTTACGATGAAACACTCGTCAGTATCCCGCGCTCCAACGTGAAGTTGCCGATTACTATTTGTTGTTTACTTATTCACAACCGTCGGGGACTCGAAGCCAGTTTTCAATGAAATTTATTCTTTGTTATTTCGAATCATCAATTAATAACATTTCGCGAGTAAATTAATTAAAGGTAGCATCGTTTTTATCATTTAATTGCCCTCTAACGTTTCAAATCTATAATTATTTTGTTGTCGATTGTTCGATATTTCAGGAACACGATTCGTTTTTCGCTCGATGTGCATAAATTATCGTATTTTACAATTTTAGAACAACGCGCGCTATCGCTTTGGGTTGAAATTATCGGCCAACGTGATGTTTTCATTCATTATCTTACAAGGTCGCAGATCTATTTTGAGAATTCGACAATTCCTTTCTTCAAATATGGAATATTTTTCTCTATAGCCAATTCTCTATAGCGCGAGTCAGCATTCAAACGCAAAAATGATAGATTGGCAGGATGCATTTTTTACGACCAACTTCACAGCGTCGCAGATCAATCGTTCGAAAAAGGAAGTGCACTCGCGCGTTGAACCGAGCGGAGTTAACACTCCGCTACGAAATCATCGGTCTTTCGCCGCACTGCCGGTCGCGAAATCGTTCTCGCAATCGTCCTCGCTCGCAATCTCGGCCGATTTCCCTCGATGACGGAGTCCAGGCGACGCGACGTGCCCGCTACGAGGTTATACTATATTATTTTCGTTTATTCCCTATTATATATTTTCATTTTATTTCGGCAAATTGGGTCGTCCGGAGAACGTTATAGCTCGGAGGGCGACTTTAAAGTCGCTCAGAATTGACGATATAATTGGCTCGACGAGGCAACGAGAGGCGATCACATCGTGTTCGCGTAGGTAGGCAAATTCGTTTCGTTCGTTCGCTCGTTCGTTCGCATTCGGCGGCCCGATATACACCCGTCGCGGTTCTTCGCCGCTTCGACGACAGTTTGCGTTTGACTACTGTGATGCCGTCGAGCCGTCGAGCCGTCGAGCCGTCGAGCCTCGGCGAGCGCACCAACCGTTCGCATTAAAGGTGAATGGAGTAGGGGACGAAAGCCTCTCTTCCTTCGTTGGCCTCTTCTTCTTTTGATGCTCCACCGATTTGCTAATCGCGGGAAAAAAGCACGTCTCGCGGTATCCGGGTCTCTCTCTCTCTCTCTCTCTCTCTGTGAGCTGCTCGTGAAATGTTTCGATGTCGTTTAAATAAGATTCAATCTTTAGCGAAATATTCAATTGATCGGTTTCTCTTTATAATGCATTCATACAATCGAGCTTGTGAACTCATAATAAAAATTATCCAAAATATCAGAGTACTTAGCTCCACATTATTTGCGCTCTTTTTTCTTATTATTCCCAAATTATACTTCAATTTTCACTGTTTTCTTTGATAATTTAAATTGATAAAAATTGATAACATTTCATACACTCTGTAGACAAAGATGCAAAAACTTTTTCTAAATTATAAACCAGTTACACTAAATATATATAATATAAATATATAGTGTTTATATATATTTAGCGATTTTATAAGGCTGAAGCATTTTCTGGATTTCACGCAAGAAATGAAGGGTTAATTGCGATAGCAGGCAAGTTGCGGAAAAATAGCAAATAAACTTTTCCTGAAATTTATTCCAATTAACAGAGAAATACCTCGGCGAAATATTTTAAAATATTAATAATCACTATGAGTACATATTTGTATTGCCAATTGGAAACTTGATGGTTTTTATTTCAGGTGAAATTGTTTTATACTAAATAAATTTTGCGCTCTTTCTCGAGAGAGTGAGAAATAATTATTTATACGTGTTCATTGGGTTTGGAAGAAGACTTTGGTAGGAGAGAAATAAATCGAGCAATAGTTAATGGTGTGTAAAAAATTAATAATCTACCTGAAAGGATTTGTATCCTGCGAACCTTTACAATTTTCGCATACTTTCATAATTAGTCATTAATTAGTATTGCCTGCTAGTGATTACGTAATAACAATGGATTATCTACTATATAATGTTAAAAATTAATATTCTTTATCATTTTCTAAAATAAAGATGTATTTGTATTAAAAAGGTACACGCAAAGAATTTTTACGTTTTACAAACGCGATCGTATACATCCACAATTATCCACAAAATAATATCGTAATTGTGCAACAACGACTAAGATTCATTGAACGTTAATTAGTTGAGGTACGTAATTTCTTGAATTAAGCATACGCGTGTTGGTGACGATTAAACGACGGATTGTATAATACTTAGTCGCCAAACAGGCGAGCAACGCCATTCACGGGCAATTAATTAGGCTATTTGTCGCAATTACTTCGACACACGTAGGTACACGCGAGATCGAATCTGAAATATGAAAAACGATAAATATTCACGATTACGACACGAAACACTTTGGTAAGATTTGCTTATATTATTTGTACCGTGCCGTGTGTGCGACATTATTTCCGATTACGCGCGGTCATCGAGTTTATGTCGATGCTGTAGCAATTTCGCGATCTTATTTTCGTTCGTTCTCGATGTGCACGTGCTTCGAAAATAGTTGAACCAGTTGGGTGCGCGCGTGTTTAGCTCGACAGGTGCAGGCGACCATATGTGACCACCTTGTCCGAGCAAGGTTGCACCGAAATGGCTAGGAACGGTGACGGTGAAGTCACGTTACCCGAGCAATCGGCCTAGACTACTAACCATTTTGCATGTTACATGTAAAATTCTGAAATTCAATCGCGCTAATACTCTGTCGCGAGAGCACTCGGTTATTTTAAGCTCAGCGAGAGAAAATTTCGACGTCTTGTTTCTGATACTGGCAAACACCTCGTTATTACCACGACACGCATCGTTTCGCTTTCTTAATCAGATACGACATGATTGGAAATTGCTCCGAAATTTACACGCTATATGGAGTATGGAAATCATATTCCATTAATACGATATGAAAATGTATTCCATTCTACTTAAAATGTTATCAACATTTGTTTGTAATGCTATTTAACAAATATATTAAAAATGTGTAAATATAATAATTACGTAATGCGACCGTTGCAAAAATCCAAAATACTGGCCTTTTTAATACTAAAAGTTATTTATTTTGCATTTTTGTTCAGTACTTTTATTATTCAGAATAAGTAATGAATCTCTATCTTCTAATATTACATTCTTCTACGAGAGTAAAAAAACGTTGACTTTCTTACAAATTGATATGATTATCGTATAAGAGGTCCGTTAAAAATGTAACTGTTCTAGATACACACATTGGCTAATTGCGTGATGTAGATATTTCGTGTGCATCGGCAAATAGACGATAATGCTCGAAAGGGTGTTGTACATCGCGGTCGGACAATGAGGATGTAACGGCAATGTAACCGCGGGGTAATACGGTTGCACCTCGTGGCGGTAACCGGTATGGGCACCGGTACAACGACCGGAAGCAGGTGGTTCCAGCCACGCACCGTCGCGTCGCGTCGAGTCGAGTCGGCTTCCACGCCGCGTTCCGCAGCGCGAGCCTCGCGAACTCGTACCTCCTCTTTGCGTGCCCGCACTGCTCGCGAGGAGAAACGACCGCCAGCTATCTTCGAATTGCGACTTAATAGCACGTAAAGCCGCAAGAAACGGCCGCGACGCATTTTCACGTGGGATTTAATCGATGGGCGATGCCGGAGAAGCTTGTTACGCGGTAGATCCGATCTCTGAGAGATGATTTCGCGTAGTATGTTATTATACTTTAAAATCTGTTAATTGGTTTAGAACGCGCGTTTTTGCGGATATTAACCTTAAGCTAGCGATGTATCTTGAACATCTTTCCTTTCGTTGTCAAGAAATGTAATTTATTATTCGTTTCTTTTTTCACGGAAACAATGGACGTTATTAAAACTTTCTTTCACTTTGAAATATTTTCCTATGTCGATAGTTATCTATGTTGATCTTGATTGATACTTGTCTAATTGTTTTCCTCTGTATAATATTTCATTAGAATATTTAGTAATTTAACGATGAGAAATAGATAGAGAAATAATTTAATTTATACATCATACATATAAATATTCGCGAATTCGCAATATACATATCTGACGGGAAGATGATATAATCCCGGGAAAAAAATGTTTCATATAAAATTATATAAAAAATTGACATATTATATACAATTATATATAATTATATATAAAATATGTCCAAATATATAACATTTTTTCCCGGGATAATAAAACCAAAATACAAACATTTTTATATACCATTGAAATTATCGTTAAATTAACATATTTTGATTACAAACATTATATTTATTAAAAAAAAACAGGAAGTTAATTAGTCACACATAATATTAAAAAATAATTAATATTTTTACAAATATTTTACTAAAACTCTGATTTAAATTCTAAATTGGCTTTCAAATATTAAAACTAAACAGAGAAATTTCACTTCAATTCATCTAATCACTTTATTCAAATTTTCCCTCTTTAGACATTCTCCTTTCTTGTATGTGTGATGATTGTATAATGCTAATTGCCAGTTGATTGGCAAAAGAAGATACAAACTGTATCCACTTTGCGACACGTTTCCGTTGTCAGCGGGGTGCTGTCGGTCACACGATAAATCGCAAAACAAGTAAGAAAGAGCCGACTCGTCTCGTAGAAAGAGACAAGAGAGCTGTTTTCTCCAACACAGAGAGGCTCTTCTACCATCGTGAGAAACGGATGCGATTGTCCTAGCGAAACATAATCGCCCATCAAGTAACAGCTTTGAAATCAGAGAGAGAGAGAGAGAGAGAGAGAGCGAAACGCGTGCGAAGTGATCTGATGTTCTCGAGATTATCGGAATGTGATTAATGGTAAAATAAAAAATTATAATGGTATCAACTGTCTCATTACTCAATCAGTCGCAAAAGCATATGACTCGACTACGAGATAAATATTTTTCGTCCCGTAACTTCTGAACTTCGTGCTATTGCAGTTATCTCGAGAGGAAAAATTTCTTCTTATTCAATTATAATTTCGTATTTTAATATTTAGGACATTTGTTTTAAATATCATTGTTTTTAACATTTGTTTTAAAATATCTATGTATTTGATAAAACTAGAATAAATTTGTCATATAATATAATTATCGCTTAATATAGTAGAGAGCTCCTTAAGAATCGGTCAAAGTTAAAAGTTTCGAATAATATAATATTCTAGAATTCTAATAATATAATATTCATGAATTTAATTAATCTCGAATGTGACTGTGCGCCGAAACGTTCGGACATTAAGACACAATCAATCTGAGATGCTAATAATCGCGAACCGAAACGGACAATCGCGAGTATATATAATCCCCCCTTATTTCAAATAAGAAACTTTTAATAATTATTACTTTGTTATAAATTATGAGTAATTATTATTTATAATTTATTATAAATATTCATAATATGTTCTTTGCACTAAAATTTCATTTAATTAAACCTAACATGGATTTATTGAGCATTCAATAGTGTCAGTTATATCATATTATATATTTACATCATTCGATTTAAATTTATTATAAGAGAATACTTTGTTAATTACAGAACGCAAAAGTTTGGAAACCACTGCATAAGCCGTTATGAGATAGTTGGATTACCAAAACGAGACAAGACATCTTTTTAAAGCGTTTAAAAGAAATAACGGTGATCGGAGCAACACTTTTAAAACATCTGATAAAATTAAGAGCCTGCGAAATAAAATATTTGGCAAAACGATTTCTTCGTAATTAAAGAGAAGCGGTATCTTTAAAGTAGTTATAAAATTCTGAGTTTATAATATTCTTATGAAAATTCTTTACCGCACACGATGATAAAAGTCATTCATTATAAGTTTATATAATAATGTAAAAAAATTCTGTGTAAGCATATCACTTTGCACACCTTCCTTCCTTGATTTAACAAATTAGCTGAAATTAATAAGGAATCTGAAATTATTTTGCCAAGTTTTGATCTTAATTGCGCTTGAAAAAATTCTTAAAGAAAATAAGAGAGACTGTTCTAAATTAATTCGAACAATTTAACACAAGATAAAAAATAACGTATGTCTCTTTCAATAATTTCTATAAAATAATATTTTAGTGAAGAGAAAATATTCAGCAGTAAATGCATTCGTCACGTGAATTTGCATCGCATAAGATAACGGAAGATATTATAAACATAGTGGAAAAAAAACGTTCGCACGTTCGTTACTTTGCTTTCTCGCAATTAATTATAGTCGCGTGCACTTTCAATCGGCGAGGTGTTATTCAATTATCACTTTAGACTTTAGACGCAGAAAGCTTACGCACAAGTAATTTCTAACGCGTCGACGATTCCAAACAATACAATTTCTCCGCGACGATTTATTCCGTAGGCGAGAACTCGTGAAATCAACACTGTTGTCTATAATAAGAAGGCAATCGCATAACGAAATAATTAACGTGTTCCGATGCCGTGGCGACTTCAAAGACACGGAAGAGGCCGTTTCTCTCCTCGCACCGCTTGCTCGCTATATAGCAGGTCATTGGGCCATGGAGAATCCTAAGATGGCCGCAAACGGATTTAGCGCGAAGAAATCCAATGTGCGTGAAAAATTATCAGATCTCTTTTATTTTATTACTCCGTTTTTTCACCGCAGCCGTTAATTCGTCGTGCGAACAACTCATTAAGTTGCCATCACGAGTAATTTTACCGTTAATTTCGAGATCGGAACTCTTCGTCTTCCGACAATCAGCTGATGAGACACTTGACACGAAATGGATTTTATTAAGTTTCATCAATAAGTTTCTACTACATTTCTAACGACGACTGTTTCTAAATGAAAGACAAATTGCAAACGCCAAATTCCTGTCGCGATATTTTAATAGAGAGGTCAAACTATAATTCGAAAATTTCTATATAATTATTCTATTGTTTAATTACGTAATATACGAGTATATGTATATATTTAATGTTTGCAATATTTCTCGCTGTTATCGATAAAAGAAGCAATATTTTACCAGTTTCTGTAAAAAGTCGACAATCGGAGATTTTCGATGACCTGCAAGATCGCTTGAGGGTCGCTTCGAAATCACCCACGACATCGCTGAGATCGACGATTGGCGAGGGATGCGAATCTCTCTGCTGTCTTGGCGGCGGATGATTTGATCTCGGCAGAGTAGTCAGCCCGTTCGCGGTCGTACATTCTTGCGGTATTTTCGGCAATTCAGCCTCTATGCCCGCCAGTGCCGGACTTACCTAGAATCAAAAATAAAGGAAACTATCTAACACGAGGACGCTTGTTCGCCACGTTCAATATGAATTAGGTTGGTGCACTCCGTCGCGCTTTGTGTCGAGTGATTTATCTTGAATCTTCACGGTTTCGTCGCCTTGCGATGAGCATGTTTATCTCGTCAAAGTCGGTAAATTTTCACGGAAACAAACTAGGCGCGATCAAGTAATTTGATACATGGTTAAAATCATTGTAATTTTTTAAAACATGCAATTAGAAATGGCATTTAAATGTAAGATCTACATCTTTTATTTTTATCTATAATACAGAATATCGTCAATCACGATTATTATTTATCATAACCTACCTTACTTAATTACGTGTCAAATAAATGTTAAATCCTTTTCAATTAAATCCCATTATCGACATTATTCAAGCAAAATTCAATATTATTCATTGTAATAATAAATATCATAAATAACATATAAAATATCTAAAATGTGACATCAATTATTATTCGATATAGGAAATATTCTCTCGTAAAATTAAACTGCATTATAGTAGTCACGGTTTTATTATTTGTTAACCAGCATAGAATGGTGCTTTCAGTACACGTAATTAGAGATATTGTTAAAACTAATTACCAGGCCCAGAAGAACCTCCATTGACTGACATTGTCTACGACGTTCTCGCTTCTTACGTCGCTCCGTGCAGGGCCTGTCCCCGGCGCTTCCGGCCGCGACGGCCTCGCAATAACGCACGAAGTCCAGATCGATGTGATATCCGTAAGGGCAACAAAGGCATTTCGAACCGGAAACGTACGCCTGCGTCCCCACTACAAGCAAAAACACTTTACCTCAGACAATTTCGTTTGTCTTTACATTTATTTCCGATAAGATGAACATTTATTGTTGAGACAACGGTCAAGGTTGCGCCATCAAGATAACACAGATATAGTTTCTGCAAGTTCTGCAGATTTATTCGAAAAAAGCGCATGTTTTATCCTTAAATCTAAATTTAAAATTGAATTAATTAATTATTTATCTTGATTTTTTAATTTATTATGCGTGTTGAAAAAATATATACATGATTAAAATGATAATTGGTTATTAATATATATTACTCAAAATTTTTAATTATTAATGGCGACTAAATTAATTGTTAGAATAATCAACAATTGGAAACTATTTTGTTTACACTTCGATCGCGATTTAAGAAAGAAGTTTTTGGTTGGTGTGAGAGAGAAGATCTATTAGTTATTTTAATTAGAATTAAAATTGCAATCATTCATCGTCGAATGACTCTTTATTCGAGGTTAATGGCCGCAGCGCAATGTAAACCGAAATATGTTGTAACCATTGGCAACTATCCAGAGAAACATAGTTATAATAATCTCGCAAAGTTCGTTAGTCGGGTGAATATGGAGATTCCATTTAGTGTCATACCGCCCGCTCGTAGTAACACAACATACGTGGCAATGACTTAATGAATTCCGCCTCGACACATCTCGAAGTATTCCGTGTCACATATTCTGAATTATGTGCAGTCAGGTGTCTTTGTTCTTATTTACATATAATTACAAGAAATGAGAAAATAATGTTTGACAAAATAATAATAATAGCGGTAATTTTATAGTACCTATAAAATAAAATTTAATGTTTTTATAATAAATAAAATTATATAAGAAAAATAATCTGCTATATCATAACAATGATAATTATTATTATCTTTCTCATACTTTTACTTGAATATCATAGATATTGTTTTCAAATGTAAAATAATATTGAGTCGATAGATCTCCTTACATTCCACGCTTATAATTTCCGATTCAATTATGGCCAACGATCTCTATAGACGTATGCACTTTTATTAAAAGTGACTCACCGTTTCCATTGAAAACACGGGTCGAGGGAACGACAGTCAGGGCCATGATCCCAGCTGATCGTCAGACACACTTGCAAATCCGCGTTTCCATAATCCTGAAAGTGCAAATAAAATCGTACGTTAGTCGCGTAAACGTCATGAAGAGAACTCACACGTTGCATCGCGTTTTTGTGCTCGTGCATATAAGAAATATGTGAAGAGGAAGAAATTCCGAGAGCGATAGATTTTTTGAGCGAAAGTCGAAACAACTGCAGTCTGCACGCCCTAATTGTAATTATTGCACAACCGCACGGCCGTTGTAGTTTCTCGGAATAATTACATAATTTTCTAATCTTTTCACATACCTTCGTCAAAAATCGTACAACCTAGTCAGCCGCTTCTCGTCTTTGTTTCTCAAGTCATTTCGACCGAAGGAAAGTTTGCAATAAGATCTTTATTAACATAATTAAGATGTAGCAATTAGCACTTAATAACGGGGGGCGCGATACAAAAACATTCTCTTTTACACAGGATTGCGATCAGTTATGGAGAGATTAATTAGTCGCGAATATCTTTTCTCTCAGACTTTTTCGATACTTTCTATAACTCATAAACGTCATTTCTGCTGTTAGACAAATCCATTATTATACGATGCGTGGAATAAAATAGAGTTTGGCGGTACGTATTTTTTTTTATTAATTGACAGTTATCCGCGTGACTCAGAAATTTGCGACGACGCTGTCGCAATATATCATCCACGTGTTTGTACGTTGAAAGAATTATTATACGCGGATGGTGCAGAGAGTGCGCTTTTAGGCAGCATAAACGTTTGTCGCGCTTTAAAGGGCGCGGAAAGGTATAAACCTCCTTAAACATGCTTTTCATGACGCGGCCGCGACGGGCGAGCTAATTCCGTATCCCGGATTTCTGGTCTGACGACAGTGCGTCTTCCCGCGGTTTCTTGTCTGTCGTCCCCACAAACTTTTCATTGTTCTGTGGGCGGAAGATATTCGATGCGCAATTCTATTTCCGACAAACCGCCTGGATTGTCATTTTTTTTAATGCCACTTTCTCGACTTCTCGAAATATTACTTGCCGTCCGCTTAAAATTTTACCTTAAATTTTGCAGAATCTTTAATATATGATAAAGAATTAATGTTCCGCTTTTATATTGCAATCTACGCTTTGTATTTATTTGCACATTCATTATCTTTATATCGATATCTTAAAGAGATATCTCTGTGGAAACATGATCTTTTCCGAGCGATATATAAGATAATAGACATATTTATGATAAATATCTATATTTACCGATAAAATAAACGCATTTGTTAATTTTATTATGTATTTTATAATTTAATTGTTTCAGAATTCACAAAGAAACTTTCGCCCAACAATTTTCTTGGATTTCAATTGATGATATCACATCAATCATAAACATCATAAATTAATAATTTGACTATATGCACGTACGATAATTATGAAACATGATGTAATATGAAATTATGCGTGGCTTTCACTTTTTATTCAAAATCATTCAAGTCTCTTACGTCGAACAGTTTTCAACTTACCACTCGTTATAATTTTCTCAAATCAAAAGTGTTACCTCAAGTTACGAAATATGATTATACTTACTGATAAAGGAAATTCTCCGAAGAGCTTTATTGAAGGTCACGTGCGCAAAACGTTTACCGCGATCAAACAGTTTTCCTTCGACAAACTGATTAGAGGAAGACAAAGCGAATAAGTTTTCGAGCGAGTGAGAAAAATCTTCACATCGCAGTCGAATCGAGATGAAAGCACGTTCTTCTTCGCGACAGAAAACCGCCTCGGCGAGCTCGAAGGGATCACTTAGAGAGCCTACTCACGTACAGTGTAGGGAGACTCGCCGGCGCGGCCGCGGCGGTGTCGTCGTTCAATGGAAAGTTAAGTCAGCGACTTCGCGCGAGCTCAGAAACCATGGCCTAATTTCAGAAAAACGATGAACGCACGAACGTGTCGATAAATCGCGCGAAATTCCGCACCGGAAAGCGCAAACGCGACACAAATGCTCACGTATCGGAGTACGTCGATCCGACAGTGTTAAACTGGATCGATATACAGTGTTTCTGATAAGCTCGACCGTCTGATAACGAATTATAGTACGCCCATACGCTCGTTGGAGGAATTAGGACGACGGAATATTACGCGCGACGCCTCCGCAAGAATTAATTATTCGCTTGATTACGTACAAGGTGCCTCGAGCTTCCCATATTTTCTCTTTCATTCAAAGATTTTCGAAAGTAAATACGTGAGTTTTGCCTCTTAGAACATGACAAATAAAAAATAAACTATTTCCAATCAAATAAATTAATTTTTGAATCTTTTTGTTATTTAATGTGTGTGAGAAAATATTATCTTAATAAATATTTTAATGTGGCCCAGATGTCTCACGTTAGATTTTCTAAAACATATGTTCGTACATGCGAGTACATAAAGTTAGCGAGTAGCAAGAAGACGGTAGTGAATAATGATCGCGCTCGTCCTTGCAAGGCTAATAACCACTTTCATCTTCGATTATCTATTAATGTCTCCAGAAAATTATTTTACGACATTGACGTATAATACACACACGCATGAATACTGTAATAAGATATTCAAAGCTCTTACACGTGTCTCGTTATAATTTGCTTGCAAAGGCAAAATAGAAAATAATACTTGTGCACTTTCAATTTTGCCGTTAATACTGTAAGAAGCGGATATGATATTGAATATAAGTATATAAGTATAATATTGTATATCACGAGCTCGCGCGCGATCGAGTCGAGAAATTCAATTATAATAATTAGCTCAACTTTACATTCTTGTTAACTTTGTATGAATGGATGACGTAATTATATATTACGATGAATATTATCGTGTTTTGACATTAGTTTATTATCTGTTCTACAAGATTTGAAAAATGCGATACTAAAAAATCTGAAACGTAAAATTTTTGAGAAATTTTGATTGAAAAATTGATTTGATTTTATTAGAACAAAGTTACTATATAAGTAGACAAATGATAAGAACGAGATCGAAGCCTGATTCATCCAAGTAGATCTCATCATACGGCATACCGCCGTAAACGTGATCATTACTTTCCAGCGAAAGCAAGCTCGATCCGTTTACTTCTTTGTAAGACCATACCATAAAAATCCTCGTCACTCGTTCACTTGTCACCTACGGCCTACGGGAGACCGAAGAAGAACGCTCGAGTGCGCTCGAGAGTAGCAACGCGTGCTAACTTTCATTTTCACGGTATGTATCTGCCTATCTGCCAAAAGCGATCGAAACGAACAATCGTTCGCCAAGTGAAACGCGAGATTCCATTAACGGAGCGCATAAATAGTCGCGAGCGTACGCGGTGCAATAAAGCGGAACAATCCGGCGCGGGAAAATCCGGCTTATCTCGCCGACAAAGGGAAAGAGTTGTTTGCACGGCGACGAAACATTTCTCTCGTGTCGGATCAGATAAGACTGCAATGTCGCGCGCCGTGCACATCACGATGCACCCGGAAAGAAATACCGCGACGCGACGCGTCGTATTGCCATCTCCTTGGCCTTTGGCCCACGATTATGGACACAATGGCTCGTAAACAATAGAGAAATCGTGCAAGAGACCCGCGGCCATTCGCATATTGCGATCCTCCCTTCCATCGTATGACCGCGATATTATGATACATTCAGCTGCATTATGAATTATTGTCTCGGCTACCGCGTGTAACGGATGCAATCATTTGCATCTGTCTGGTACAACCGTACAACGTGCTCATCTCTCTGATCTTCATAGATAATATTGAACTTTTGGCGTGGGCTATTATTAGATTTCTTGCGAGTGTTTAGCAAAATATTTCCCATGCAGTCATATTTAAAATGGTATAAATTATATAATTAAAATAAAAAATTAGTATATTTTTATTGAATTAATTATTTTATTCTATCATAATAGATACTGCTGAAAAATTCCTTCATCTTTTAATTTAAATAATTATTTTGAGAATGTAATAGATACATGCGTATATCAATAAAGATTTTATATAACGTTAGATGATAAAAAGTACTCGATAAAAAATACTCGAAATACTTTTCTCGATTCAAAGGTATATTCTTGTGAATCTTTCAAAGTATGCAACTTTAGGAATCTTTGATGTGCGTCGAATAACTGATTACCGTTCGTTACCCTTATCGGTATGAGGATGTAATACGATACAACAGGACGCATAACAATTATGAGTAACGTGTGAAGGGTTACGTTAATATCAATTTCCTGTTTTTCCGTCAACTCCACCGTTGCTGGCAATTTTTCTCAAAGCATGATATTAACCGTGCGATACTTATAACGAGGCTCTTTACAGTATATAAATAGAAGGAAACTAAGAAAAGAGTGAAAGATAAAGAGTCATGTGCATCGTCAAAGTGCAGGCACGCGAAGCGAACGCAAAGAATACATCCTGCGTGTGCGATGGAAAAATCACTGGATCTTGACGCGATCCGCAGGATCTTCTTCAAGTTATTCGGGGGCATTATCCTTCCGCGGTTCGTAACTTATTTCGCGTTCTACGTGCTCGGGAGCTCGTAAAACTCCATCGTCATCTCGTCAAACGAGATTGTATCATGAAACAAGTTACAAAGCTTATGCGTCATGCTTTATGCCCGTCTATTTCACCTAACGCGGTTTTAGAGCCCGATAAAGCACGCATGTAAAGCCCAATATATCACGCATGTTTCTCAAACACCCTTGAACGCGTGCGTTTGTCGGCCCTTCTAAGAAACGGTGCTCTTTATGTTTTCGACCATTTGTCACTTTCAACGCGCGGAAACGGCAATGACAGCTGTGTACGACGAATTTTTGTACACTCCTGTTACCTTTTAAAGTAATTTTTAATCATCACTCTTTCCTAATTTCTTGCCACAACAATGTCTAAACGCGCGTCCTTATCATTACTATGTAAAATAATTCTAAAGGCCGTGAAATCATACATATATATATGTACCTATTTAAAATGGAATAATGGATTAGAATAATACGCGTATTCATGATTGCGTGTTGTAAAAATAACCCGGAAACGCCACACGCATTCAGAATTGATTTCTTTACTATTTAAGTGACTCAATGCGGGCGCATCAATGTTTAACCTAACCATTAATTTTCCGCTTTCTCGTGAATGGGAAATGACCGACTTGAATGTCACATTGCAAAGGTCGAGATATTCCATTTGTCTATTAGACGTTAGTTTCTTGCTCACTAAAGAGACAAAGTACATACTAGACAGATTATTATGACGGATTTGTGTGCTGTGGACACACGCACACGCTTAACACGTACATGAGTGCGCCCACACACCGTTCGCCCATTAAGGCTTTTCTCAATGAATGTGTGCACGCCGAAAATATCACCGCACCGGATGACGACTAGAGCTATAACGCGTATTTTTGTCATCTTCTCGCCGCGAAGATGCGGTCTCTCTTTCATGACTCTTTTGCGGTGCAACAACAGGAAGTAACGACTCTACCACGACGACGCCATGCGAAAATTCACATAAAACCAAACGCCAATGTTTTGAAAACAAATAATCAGAAAGGGAAACGCATTTCCGAAGAAATTGAAAAGCAGAAAACAATATTGTAATTTAATATTTGTTTGTGTGTTTGTGTGTGATTGTTGTAAATATTTTATACTTTGTCAGTAAACATAAATACCACGGGTACGGTAAAATAACTGATACGATTTATTTAAAATAAAAAATATAAAATAAGTTTCAGAAAAACTTATTTAAAAAATCGCGTAGAAGTCGATAAAATAGTGACACAACTTATTTGAAATAAAAAATATAAAATTATTGGTTCTCCAAGAACTTATTTCAAATATTAAATAAGAAATAGGTCAGAAGAAATTATCTAAAATAATAAATATTAAATAAATTTTTATTTTTTTCCTTATTTAAAATATATATTTTAAGTAAATTTATTTAAAATAAGACCGATTAAAGATAAATACATAATTTATCGAAGAAGAAAATAATATTAATAGAAAGAGAAAACGAATCGATTTATGTGTCTGTGCAATATTTGTTCGAATATGTAATATGATATTTTATGACATCAATTTCTGAGTAATTAAAATGGAATAAAAGCCGTAAATGTCGATGATTGTAAAAAGCGGCGCTTTTGTGCTCACAACTTCAAATTCCGATTAGCGTTAATTAAGTTCCTACGGCTCTTTGTGCACTGGCATTTCATTTGTCGTCGTTGAACAACAAACGGGAGACGTTTGCCTCAAGGCAAGGGTTTTCCAATGTAACATGCCGACCGATATCGCAGCATGCGATTTAGTTGAGCGTGAAATTGATCTCCATTCTGTGTTCGCCCGCGACAATGGGACATATAAATAGAAATTAAACTCGAATGTAGATCGCTATCGTCAGCGGAATCAGATCGAAACAGTCGGAACACCTACGAGACGTGTCTCTCTTTATCCGCGTGTGCTTTTCCAATCCAATCGATTTAATCTTGCATGTTATAGATATAGAATATTCCACATTTACTGAAGGGAATAAATGTAGATTATTTAACGAGTTCAGAATTGATTTATTTTTAATGGGAATTTGTAGCACCGAACTTAATTAATACTTAAATAGCACATTCCAGTATATTAATCATCCGATTGTAGATTACCGGTCATATTACGTTCGAGAATACGGTGACAACGGAGAAAAGAAAATAGTCTGCAATATAAACTTCGATCTACGTGTAATAGATAAAAGTAGATAGATAAAAATTACAAATCGTCTATTTACCATGAATCTAAAGATAGCGCGAATCAGTCGAAGGACAATCATGCTGCTCTTTGCTTACCGTATTTAATTTGTGATTATCACAGTCCATTGTGTTGTGAATGAAGTGTGAATACCGTTAAGGCCACGAATCTTGATTATTGTTGCAAATGAATTGATTAAATTAAAAAAAAAATTTTAAATTAGAATAAAGATACATAAAAAGTTTTTAATAATTTGAAATAGTATTTTCAATAATAGAATAGTAATAATTGAATAGCATTTTCTTTAGCTTCAATAATTTCTATAGTCGTAATTGAATTGTTGGTTTAGAAATTAGCAGTTAACTGTGAATTCACGGAAAATGATAATTTCAGAGGAATTTCAAATAGTGGGAAGCGCAGTAGGAACGCGTGAAATCGCTCGTAAAATCATTTTATTGCATCGCTATTTTACATTACCGATTTTCAGTAGATATCGGGAAAATGCATGATTAATATAGATTATACATACAATGTTATCGCTGCTCACTGTTGGAAAAACATCTTGCACGATAAACTGCATAATGACGCAGTATCATCGAGTCGCTAACATTCCGCGTTATTAGATTATCGTTATTGGAAAATCCGTTGTTCGATAATAACTTGGACGTTTGCTCGGTCAACCGTCAATTTTACATAGAAAAAAAACTGACGAATTTAAAAAAAAAACGTAGGCTTCTGACTCTATCGGATATTTTTTATTATTGTAAAAATACGAGTGTTATAGGATTAGAGGATAAGCATAAATAACTCTTTCAGATAACACAATACAAATTTTTCGAAAATATTGTTACATATAGATTGCCTTTTTATAAACATTTCTCTATATTTTTGTGAAAAGACACACGTATGATAACGCAGAGTCGCATATTACGTGAGTTAATGAGATGGTTTATGTACATAAGCGTTGAAGATAAATTAGATACAAAAGGTAAAGGCGCTTATGGTATTGTATAGCGCATGCTAACCACAGCTATTAGATCAAAGTTAATAAAGCTACATCCACGCCATTAATTGCAATTTTTGTGTATTTGATTAAAAGAGTCCTATTAAGAAAAAAATAATAGTAATATTGAAATGATAGAATTGCTAAAATTTTGAGAAATTCATTTAATTTCTTATATTTTGTCAGATCTTTTTCTAACAAGTGCATCATGTAGTAATATTGGAGGCGGAATAATAATCGGAAAGAAAGAGAATGTAGAATAATGAGAAGAATACTGAATGAAATGTTTGTTTCTGAGCGGCAACTGATTGTCAAAGATTATTTAGATTAATTCAGCCGCATCCTACTTTTGTTTTCTCTACCATAACAACATGAATCTCGCGAAGCACAGTGTGAGTGTTCCTTTATTGGGTACACGGGGCCTGTTGCAACTCGAGGCTTGGCGGAGGCGTGCGATGCGCGTGGGCGTGCACGCACCGCACGCAAGACTTCTCTCGTACACACTACGTGCTGGCGTTATAAGCACATACGAACACGCACGTGATGGACAAATGTAAAGGGTGCTTAAAACATTCCGGCACCTGTGCCGCTACAGGACTATGCCACTCCGTCATGTCGCGTTAAAGAGAAGCACCGATGCATATCTGCATGCATTATGCAGCCGACGTCGCGTCGTCGCTTCGCTTCTTTTCATTATTGGAAATCACGTAGACTTGATTTTTTTCACGTTGACGTTTCTTTTTTCTCACCATAAAAAGCTGACTTCTAATAGCCTAGCCAAGAATTTTATGAAATTAAAAAAGTCATTTAAATAGATATTCATATTATATCACACTGAAAAAATAATGACGAGTTTAGTTTTATGCTTTTCCAAAAGACTTGATTTTATTTTTAAATAAATTTATTTCTAACTATTTTGTCTAATATTAATGGTCTTGTAACGTAACTTACTTTTTTCATGTACATAATTTTCATAAGAATCTGAATCTTGTGGAAGGGAAAGAGAAAAGAAACATACCATATCGACATATGGTATACAGACGTATAACTTTCCGAGTTCAACTCTCCAAGCTACCTGAAAAATTCTCACGGCCATCACTTCGCTTCACCCGGTACATGGTAACGAACATAAGCCCACCTATCAGCTTCTCGCGCGTTCGCCCATACATATTACGCACACGCGTGCGGTGCGACTTGAATAATACGACTCGTGCGCGGCGCGGCGTACGTGAGCGTATAGACCTCACTCCTTTAAGAGCGTTTCAAGCTCGAGAGCTGTGTGAGAACACACTTTGCGCCAATAATCACCGCCGTGGAAAGCGTTCTTCAACAATTCCGTTCTTGAATAACTCGTCAATTTTTAGCGATAACATTGCTTTGCAGAAATCTTTCGGTCGCGATTGCATTTTTCAATTGCGATGCTGCGCTTTATTAATGCGGTTCGTAAAAAACCGTATTTTAGTGAAAGTTAATTTTTGCAAATATTTCTTCATGCTCGATTCGATTTATTAATTTTCCCACAGCATTCAAATATTTACACGGTAACATTGTCATTGACATTATTCCAGTAAAAGATGTTAAAACAGGATGTTAAAAAGAGATCGATTTTTGTCCATAAAGGTGCAAGTAAAAGGAATAACGTTCTTATATAGATTTTGACTTCCTGAATACGATAAAATTTCAATATTCTTATTCAAGGTGTTCCCCAAGTGCCACGAACTTTTTAATAATTTTATCATATTCAGAAAGCCAAAATCTATAAAAAACACTATTTCTTTTACTTACATTCTTTTAGATAAATATCGGACCTTTTTTAATATCTCCCAAAAAAGGGCAGATTTTTGCCTAAAAAGGTATAAGTAAAAGAAATAGTGTTTTTTGTAGACTTTAACTTCTTGAATATGATAAAATTATTAAAAAGTTCGTGGCGCTTAGGCAACACCTTCAAAGGTAAGTAAGAATATTGAAATTTGTTCAAATATATCATGTTCATGCTCAATTTTCAAGGTGATCCCTAACTTTTTATTAATATTATCGTATTCAGGAAGTGAAAATTTACAAAAAACGCTATTCCTTTTACTTACACCTTTATGAGCAAAAATCGGCCTCTTTTTAACATCTTCCTTTGCAAGTGGGAAAAAGTTCTTACAAGTTAAAATAATCGCGGTATTATCTTTTATCAAAATTCATTGTTGGCCATATTGGCAATATTATCTATAATTTTTTTTCAGCCACACTATTATTATATTAATCGAATATATTCGTTGAAATCTGTGGTATACTCGAAAATAAATGAGTCTTTTTTTAACGTAAAGCGTTAACAATAAAATGAGATTCGCGTGAAATCGACTTTTTATAGATGTGACTGCGATGAATGTTGAACGCATCGAAAATACTAATGACTTGTTTCAGCGAAGGTCTCACGTAGCTATCTTATATCTTATATATTTGTGATTTTACCAAATTCATCAGATTATCTTATTTGAATTTAACATATATCCAAGAGCGCGATTAGGAAACTATTGCACAACGATTTCATACTTTTTATAAAATCGTGATCGGCAAATAACTCACGTTGTATTATTCATAACACTTTTTATTGCTTGGATGAAAATAACGATGATACGTTCATACGTATCATGGTCATGATAGAGATTCTGTATATTAATCTGCTCTCATAACTCATGCATGTTAACTATAAATGAAGCGATTGTTTTTCTTTTCCTCTCTCTTTTTGATTGAGATCTTTGATTACCTTTTCGATCATTCAATTAGCGCTCCTTTTTCATCAAAGCTGAATCACGCCAATCACAGACATGTTTAGTATGTTTACCAAATATGACTGGTGAAGAATTTACTAATATATCTCTACGTATTTAAACATGATTAAAAATTATATAATATCGATAGAATATCATCTATTCTCAAAACAAATCTTCGTAAAAATTATTCAAAGATATATACCTATAAAATTATCGTATCGCTTTGTCTAAAAACAAAGACTTAAAAATTACTTACGATGATTTCAGCAACACATGTTAACCTTAAGAATTTTTATATTTTACTTTTAAACTTATAAATATAATTATGTACTAAAAAAATTTCAACGATGCAACAATGGACAAAATACTAAATCTTAATCTTTCATTGAAATGCACAATAGAACTTACTCGTGTAGAATAAAAATAATATTCAAATGTGTAACGAAATTTAAAAAACTGATATTACGATTTCAGTCTCTCATGCGAAGTCTCCAAGAATCACGCAAGTTTAATGTAAACATATGTAGTATACGTACGAGTTAAGACCGGATATGTCGAAGCGAATATTGACAATTCCCAGTGACTCGATTTACATCTAAATGTAAATGTCCGGTATCTGTCAGTCATGCGCGCAATGCTCGCTTCGACGATTGTTTATTTTGATAAACGGAGCTCGATGTGCGAAAAGTCATTCGCCGTTATTTTAAATAAACTTTGCGGCACTCTCTATAAGAGAAGTGTTTTACATATTATGTGACGGGAGACTTTATTAATTGGATGATCCAACGAAGAAAATGTGATAAAGTAAACGGAGTTGAATTGATGTTAGAAAATTGACTGTAACGTATAAATATTTGTAACTCGTTGCAAAGAGTGTTTTTTATAGAAAAATCTTTATTCGTTATTTTAATATATCGATATATATCATTTAATTTTTGTAACTAAGAATTTATTATTTATATAATAATATTTCGGATTTTTATTTGAATAATTTTCATTTAATATATAAATTGGTGTTATTATTCCTTCCTTTCTTTTTCTCTTTCTCAATCAAAGGTATATAAAATGAAAAAATTATATACATACCTACACACATATACGGTAAAGGATTCATTAACTCGACGACGCGACGTGGTGGACGCCGTCGTTTCACTGCGCGTGATTATCGTCATATGGATAATTACGGGGGCAAGTGCAACGGGAACAAAAACTCGGCCAAGAAAGGTAACTAAGCGAGGAGAGATTTATTTCGTGCTGCGCGACTCGCCGGGTGTATTCTACTTGAGCCTCTCATTATTGTATAACAATGTACATGTATGGTCGTGTCGCTCGTGGTCGAGTTTTCATTTTTCATACAGTGAAACGATCACACGTCAACGGTATTTGTTTATAGCACCATATATATGCGGGTGGAAAATGGCTCGCGTAAAATAAATTATGACCATCTCAGGAATATCAACCATCTCTTTGTCGAAAGAATAGATTGCGTATATAAAAAAAGCCACAATAGGAATTTGAAATAGTATTGTTATAATACATAATCTTTGGAATTTGATTATTGTAAATATGTGAATGCGAAAGTCGAGAATACTAAGTATATTATATATTAATTTGCTTGAGAGGCGTTCCATCTTTTCATTTAATTCAATTGAATTAAATGTAAAGAATCATTTTATGATTTTGCATTAGCTACAGTGGATGTAATTAATTAAAATCATATCAGTTACATGTACATACGAATTGCCGTTCCGTATTAATAAGCTTGATTAAAAAGATCCGCACAATTGTGATTTAATTTAAATTTAAACATAATAAAGAGTAGCGTATTTTCCTCTTATATTAATTAGCATATTTGCTTCATGAACTAATGAAAGATGAATACGACTAATGAAAAATGAATACTCGCAAATAAGAAACTGCGCGAAAGGATTACGTATCCGAGATAAGCGTATGCCAACTTGATTATGTTTTGTGCGATGACGTCGTTCTCGGTGCCTCAAAGAGATATTTCCATAGTTGTCAAAAGCGTAGCTTGCGATTATTTACACGACTTAATCGCGCTCAGAAATAATGTCAAGGTCTTGGCATTGCGAATAACGTGTTACTCACTTTTACATGTTACATTCATAAATGCCCATCACGTACATACGTTAAAGCAAACGCGAATGTAACAGGTAATTCATAAATATACGACAAAAATAAGTGTTATTTTCAGGAGAGATTCGAGAGAATTTAAATACTTGAAGAAAATAAAATGCACGGTAAAGTAAATATTACATATATTAATTTATTGCATATGCACGTAAAAATAAAAATAACATTTACAAAATAAAACTTGCCACGTCTATGTTTATTTCTATGAATGTTGTGTGGATGTATTTCAGAGATTGCTACAGTCTAGGCAGATGGAAGAAATAGCTACTTAATGGTTCGATGAGAAATCTGTTACTTATGACAACAGCTGCATCCACATGTGAGCTGGTATCATGGGAGTGTACCCGTTTCGTCCTAGAAAACTATTAAGAAGAAAGTGAAATCGGACCAGCATTTGCATGTTCTAAATATGCAAAGATTAGTATCGATATGTTTTCATTTTTTTAATATCTTTTTATTATTAAAATTTATTTTTTAATATTTATTGCATTGTACAACAAAAAATAACTTTTTTTTTAACACCGGAACGAGACTAGGCATTTTTCAAAATTTTGTTTTAAATGCTGAATACGAATTTGTTTTCCAAATTATTCCATCGCATCACAATTTTGAGAAATTTACAATTGAAGTTGTAAAAAAACAGCAAAAAAGTGAAACTGCCAATTTGGATATTCGTATTCAACGGTCTAAAAAATCTTTAAATTTAAATAAACATAAAATTGGAAGTTATTTTGTAAATCATCGATTTTTTGCAATTTTGACTGCAAATTTCTCAAAATTGTGATGCAATTTGGAAATTTCCAAATTTCGGATTCGTAATCAGTCCAAAAAACTATGATGAGAAATGACTAGTCTTGTTTTGGTATTCTTTGTCAAACAATATGTTATTAATATTTGGACAATTCTATATGTAGGGTAGGTAGTCCAACAGTGAACCAGTAGTACACTATGAACCATTACGATATTTCGTAAATGCCACATTATCAGATTGTGCTGCTATATCGTGCAGCGACTCGCATTTAAACCCCTCCTCGGCTTCCCAGTCGACTAGCAGATCGCGCCAAAGACGGCCATGTAATGTCACATTTTAAGAAATTTGGGTTGTAAGGTAAGTTTTTTTCGTAAATTTTACGCATTTTTTATGTTTTCGTTGTTATATCTATTATTTTTTTCATTGTGCAATAGTTTTGTGTGCACATTTGGCTTTATTATTCTGTAAGCAACTTTTTCCGTTACATTATTTTATCACATTATTTAGGAGATTATCGCGGAAAAGGTTAGATGGTCTACAATGAATCATTTTGACGTAGTGAACAATAAACCATGGTATATTGTAGACCATATAATCTTTTTTACGATAACCTTCAAAATAATAATTTATTGTAATAATTATTTAAAATACGGCCCTTTCACCCATATAAAATCTCAATAAAAAGATACTCATTTGACGCGTTTTCACTCAAAACGAAAGAAAAATGTGGTGGTCAGCCTTGTGAATCCTCACCACCTTATAATCATCTATTTTATAAATAAACATTTTAAAATATAGCGAAACTAAAATAATCCCAACAATTCACAGCATAAAACATGTAGTTTATTATTAAAAATAGCATAGTTCATTGTGTAACATCCCTTGTACATAATGAACCATTTCCCGTTTTTTAAAATAATCGAAATTGTGACTAAACTTGAGGGATAACTTAAAAGTTATTATTTACAGTATGTAGTCAACTAAATTCGTAAACTATATGCAAAAATTCAGATCTTTAATTCAATAATTGAGAGAAATACGAGCCTCTGAAATTTACATGGTTCATTGTTGGACCACTTACCCTATATTAAAAAATAATTGTTCAATCAAAGCCCACAACTCCAATAATTTAATGAACTGAATCTTCAAAGAATGAATTGAATCTTTTTAATCGAGAAAGGAATTTAGATTGTTCAATCAAAGCCCACAATAATTTAATGAACTGAATCTTCAAAGAATGAATTGAATCTTTTTAATCGAGAAAGGAATTTATAATTTCCAAGTATGATTGTATCTATTTTTTAAGAACACGGAGCTTCGATGAATGATATTGCAATTTGTGCTGCACACATTAACATAGGAATGGCATACGAGTGATTGTGTGCTAAATACTCTCTTTTGTTACAAACCAAATAGACTGGATGTCACAAGCTGTTATGTAACGTTGCACATGTGCATTGACGCACATGTGCGTGGATCACACAGATCGACTCCGCAACAGGCGGGAAAAAAGACGGAGATGAGAGTTTGTTTGCACCTGCTACTGCATTCTCCAAGCGCATGCGAGAGCTCGTTATATGGAAATATCTCATTAATGGCCGATAGAAAATGACGAGTTGTGACGATGTCATCGATGGTAAAAGCCCACGCAAATTAGACATACACGTATTACGTTCGAATTATCGGTTTGGCGTAAATAGCTCTCGAAAGTACGTATATTCGATTATCTATACGCATTATCGAGTTAATATAATTACATATTTCTATTCTTGATCTTATTAGCAATTGTACTTTCTTCCTACCCACATGTCATTAAATAAAACAGTCGCTTTTGACGTTTGTGCTAAATAAATGGATTACGTCGCGTGTTTTGCACGATGTTTCAGCTATTACATTTATGGCATGTAACATTACGTTAGACTCTCGGAGAATTGCGCAAACTTCGCCGAGTGCAAGAATATTCGTTTCTGCCGTGCCGAGTGTTAATCGAAATGTAAATGACGATGGCAGGCGAACTATCTTCTCGAATACCTCACTATCGCTTCGGGGCGCAAAGCGCAGTTAAATCACGCTTATTCGTTCTACGCGGAAACGACGTTTACGCTTACGCTGTCTTCGCTTTAATGGCGAACTAATCCCCGGGCAATTACGGCGGCCTGTGTAATCCAGCCTGCGAGAGCATTAATTATGTGAAACGGAAAGAATCGCACACACGCTGGAGGCTGCTGCGCGCCTTCGTTCCTGCGAAAAAGATATCAACGGGCGTGGAACACTACAAGATATATGTTTATTTTGTCGTAGCAGTATATTTGGAAAGTCGCTAGTGTTTATTACAATCGATGATCTCATTGTTATTTCTTTTGTTACTTCGATGTTGAAGTTTTTTTCTTCGGAAGAGAGAAGCAGGCATATTTTCGAATTTCTGAATCTATCTTTTGCCGTATGTGTCGTTAATTTTCATTTTCTTGTTTATTAATTATACTTCCTGAATTATACATTTTATTTTATCTATTTAACAAATAATTTCTACAAATATTAAAATTATTATGAAGCTAAACAAAGAAATTAAAGTAAGAAAAGCTACGAGCAAACGACAAACACATTTTAATGTACATATGATACAGTTGACGTTAAACATAAAAGTAAAAACAAGATAAAAATATGTCTATATACAACTAACGTTTCGACATCCTTCGTGTCATTATCAAAGTTAAAAACTAACATGTACATAAAAGCGGTTGACTAAAATAAGCTAATAAAAATAACAGATTATAGACGTACAAAAAAGACCGTTGTTTAGGCCCTGATTTCAATTATATCTAGCCGACAGAAGGTAGATCCTGGATTTGCGCCAAAAAATATATCGCTGAGTATCAAATGATGAAAATATGTAATTAACTGAACAAAAATCCTGGATATACACCATGATTCAATTACAAAGGTTAATGTCAAATATAAAATTATCGCTGATACCGCCATTGAGAGTAAGCCAAATTAATTAATCCTTCATACGAAAGGTTAATCTGGATTCTAAAGTATAAAATTGAATTGTATAAGAATAATGTATAAAACTTGTTAACAACAAAGTATGTAACATGTATAATATGTGTATAGTATAAAAATCGGTAATATAAATAATACAAAGTTCCAAGAATTATAAAAAAAATGCAAGAAAAAAAAATAAACGTCAACGATTAAAACTGTAATAAACTAAATTTGAAGCAAACTTGCGATGAGAGGACCACTCTTATTATTTATATTACCGATTTTTATACTATACACATGTTACATACGTTACATACTTTGTTGTTAACAAGTTTTATACATTATTCTTATACAATTCAATTTTATACTTTAGAATCCGGATTAACTTTTCGTATGAAAGATTAATTAATTTGGCTTACTCAATGGCGGTATCAGCGATAATTTTATATTTGGCATTAACCTTTCATTTGATACTCAGCGATATATTTTTTGGCGCAAATCCAAGATCTCTACTTTTTGTCGACTAGATTCTTCGGTCTTTTTTGTCGTTATACGTCTATAATCTGTTATTTTTATTAGCTTATTTTAGTCAACCGCTTTTATATACATATTAGTTTTTAACTTTGATAATGATACGAAGGATGTCGAAACGTTAGTTATATGTGGACATATTTTTATCTTGTTTTTACTTTTATGTTTAACGTCAACTGTATCATATGTACATTAAAATTTGTTTGTTGTCGGCTCGTAGCTCTTTTTATTTTAATTTCTTTTATTTAAATCATTTGAGCCATTCTTTATTTTGTACTATTATGAAACTTTTCTTGTGTGTATTTAAAATTTCTTTTAATTAATAAGAGAGTAATGTAAATAATTTTCATTGCTGCATTTATTTCGAATTAAGTTGAATAAAAATCAAGAATTAAAAGTATTTTTGACATTTCAGGTTTTCATTTTTATATCCAATTTTTGTTTTCAAAAGGAGATAATATTTAGTAAGTGCCAATCACTTGTGCACCGTTCTAATTATTAATAACGTTTCCTACATTACGCTTGCAGACTTAATCACACTGCTGTCATTCGTAATGATCGTGACTCGATGTTTAGCATGCGCGTGCTCTTAAATTGCCGAGACGGTGCACGCTTTGGAGTGTCATAAGTTTGTAGGAAAGATTAGTGTTAATGTAGTTAACCAGCTCGACGCAGTATCTCTCTTAACATGTCTGTATATTTGTTAAAAATACGTTCAGTTTTTTATGTTAAAAAGATCCATATACCGCGCGTTTGACATTAACCGAATTAATATAATAAAGTGACTGCGTGCAGAAACGCCTTATCAAAAGGTTTACGTTCAAAAATAACATTCGTAATAAAGCCGATATATGAGATATGGACCTATCGCAGGGGTGTCTGATAACATATTTGATATACGTATAAAGAGATAAGTTGCCATCAAGCATACCTAGAATATAAATAACGATGTAAGCGTTCGTGTAAATAGACGTTCTAACGCTGCGCTGTAGCGCAATATGCAAATTGGAAATTGTCGTGGGTGTCCTGTCTGCGATTGAAATACGATAATCGTATATATATATATATATATATCGTGCAAAGCTGATCACATTGATAGTCCCTTTAAGCTAATGCGATCGACAGATAATGACAGTATTACTGAGAAAGAATATTGAACCAATATTTCAAATTCCATAGAGAATAAAAAGAAGAAATCAATAAAGATTAAATTTTTTTATTATAAAAAAGCAATATATGTAATGATAATGTCTCGAGAATTTTTTTTCTTAATACGAATATTATACGATACAAATGTATCATGTTACTGCGACATTAATACGCCATTTTTAAATAATGGTTTATCGTATAAAACAATAACATAATCGACCTCATATAGCACGGGTTATTGACTCTTTGGTCGACGTTCCAGCGATTAACTGATGTGTGTAATAAAGCGTACAGCATGCGTGAAATAATTATTCAATTAAATCAATAAATGCATTTAATAAGATTCGTGACTCAGGTTATGAAATAATAACGCAACGCGGCAAAATCGCCGCAATCTACCCCGGATGCTTATTATAACATGCCACAGCGAATAAATTTAATTTACATTATTACTGTCAGGTAGTTAGCTCGTTGTAGAAATAGGGTGCGCTTAAGATTGGCTCTAGATCTAATTTCAGATTCTAATCGTTTTATAGTAAGCTAATCCAAGCCTTCGTAATATAATAATCGTTTAGTAAACATTACGCTTTTAACTGAAATATATTAGTTGAAATATTAATCTTTCTTTATGCAGACGTCAACTACGAGTATATCTATCTTTATCGAGATGTCAACTATGATGTTTATAATATTAACGTAACAGAAGAAAACTTTAATCGATTTAAATAAATCTAATCCACGTTTAAACTACAATTTGGAAAAAAATTTTTTTAATTATAAACGCATTGCAATTCTAACATGTTAAATAATAAGAAAAGATTTAATTATTATTCGTTAAAATAATTGATAATTTTTATTGCAAAAAATGTTTTTATCTTTGTTGGAGTATATACTTTCAAAGTGAACTAAAGGATTATAACCCTTGATTAAGTATGCGCAGCATCTCTTTACGATGGCAAAGCACTCATTTTCTCCAATGATATTTTCCGACCTGAGTTTTCCTCAGATAAATCATTGACAAATGGATTCGCTATCTTACTTCCACAAGCACAAAAATGATTTACTAACCTGTTAATTCTTTTAATTTTCACTCACCACCACCCGCATCATCGTCCCGATCGACCTGCGCGCGATCGTACGCTACGACAACGATGGCGATGGCGAGGACGAGGACGGCGGCGACTTTACGCCGATCGATCGATCCTGTACGGTCACCGGCGAGATCGCGCGCGACAATTTCCACACACAACACTGGTCCCCGCACAGTCTCGGAGAGGTGACTGGGAGATTCTGTGGACCGACGGTTCTGGTTCACGACTGGTTCTTCTCCTTCTCCTTCGGCCTCTGGCCCCTTCCATCGGTGCAGCATAATACACCGTTCGCAGCAAGAGACGCGGAAAAAGAGACGCGGGTAAATGGGCGGCTATATGCGCACCAAGAGGATCGAAGAGAGAAGGAAGAAGTGGATGAGGATGCTGGGGCTCTCGACAGTCTCGACAGGTTGCCCCCCCAGTGTACCCGAGGAAAAGGGACAAGACGGGGTGGAAATTCTCGGACCCACTACTTGCCGTAGGGATCGGTAGGGTCAGGGACGGATTCGCGGATTTTGATTTTGCTCTTTGGGTTCTTACTCAGCAAAATATGTATTTCATCTATAAATACATTATTCGTTTAATTTTGAAGTAACATTCGCTAATTGAAGTTTGATAAGAGATTTTTACTATTTAAATTTATATTTAATCTAATAATTGGATTTATATTTCAATCCATTCAATTTTTTACTTTCACAGCAATTTTAGCTATTAGTAATAATAGAAATAGTAATAGCTTCGTTTTTATTATACATTTGATTAAAAAGTCTTGCCATTTAAGAATAAAGAGAAAAGATAATTTTTTCATCTCTTAATCTAACTTGCGTGTATATCTTTGTTATATGTAAAATTAATAGGCTTTCTTGGATTTAACTTTTAATATTTAATTTTTTTAACTTTATGAAAACGTTTGTTAAAAATGATTAATAATACTGAAGAAATAATGCTGAATATCTAAATAAAAAAATATAACATAATTACGATTTTTTAAAATTAAGAGCAAATATTTGAACGAAATAAATTGGTTTAGAACTAAAAATACGATATGTAAAATTAATATATATATATATTATAAAAGTGACACTTAAAATGCAGCAAGAATATATCAAGAATGAAATAGGTGACACTAAAAAAAGGAGCATTCCCCTGGCGAATCTTCGGCCCTGAATAGGGCCGTTCGGAACTTTACACCCCACTACCTGGCACCGACGTGACCCGACCAAGTCGGTGAAGGTTCTTAGCTTTGTCCCAGGTAGAAAACCGATAGCTCCAAAGGCTGTGTTTTAAAATAAAAATCTTTTCTGTATAGATCTGTCGCTGAAATCTCCTAATTGCGATAAAATTCTTCACAATTTTTCTTCAATTAGTTACTACTAATTTTATTTCATCCAAAAAATATTTTCTATCATACAACGAAAAAGTTATATGGAAAAAAAAGTTAAATGTCGATAATTATATTATAATACTGATTAATGCGGCTATAACAACTTTCTTTGATAATTATTTAGTATATACATTACGTATGTAAATTACATACACGTCTCTTAATTAAACGGTAGCCCGAAATGTTTGCGATATGGCATAAAACCAATCAGCAACAGGCAGTCTAATGATGATTTCTTTCTCGTCAAGTGCCAAAGTCAACAAAGTTTAATAAAGCAACTGCACAGTAGTAGTGGCAATGACCTGGCCGTGTAAGCATAAATTCAGCAACTCGATTGGCTGCAACTGGTGTACTTAGTAATTACAAGCCACTTATAAATTAATTAACAGACTGCCAAATTGCTAGCAATATATATAGAGACAAGAGATTTCAATATAATATTAAAATATCAAATTTATTCTGTTATATCAATAATTTTGACATTTTTTTGCTGAACTGTTTAGATCATTGAGATAAATTTTCTATGTGTAGAATATATTTTTTCATTTTCCTCTCATTTGCGTGCGGCAAGTCGATTAGGTCCAGCTGGAGCAGTCCACGAGCCATACAAATAGATCTTGCTCTCGTACCTCATGGTGATACTATCTTTGTCCGTTGAATCGCTGTTCCGTATTTAAAGAGCACGGGTCAAGTACCCGTACTAAACATTCAGACATCATATCCGCGTACGATGATGACATGTACGTAATTATCGTTTCCTTACATGGAAAAAACGATTTTGCTCAAATATCTAAAAATTTAGCTAGATACAGATTTTAAAATAATTTTGTTGGACTATCAAAATTATTATGTAGAACCAGGGACCCGGACCGAAAGATTTTTTCGATTCGGTTCCGGTTCCGGTTTAATAAAATATCAAATAAATGTTCCGGTTTCAGTTTCGGTTTTTTTTTACCAGTAAAGAAAACCGAAACCGTAAAAATT
>NW_017297029.1:432173-437858 GCF_001594075.2 Trachymyrmex cornetzi
GTTTCGGTTTCAATTCACTAAAAAAAAGGGTTCCGAAACGGTTTTCGGTTCCGATTTCGGTTCGGTCCGGGTCCCTGTGTAGAACACTTAAATATAATAAGCAACGCTGCAAAGTTAAAGTTTTGACATTCTATATAGCAACCAACTTGAGCGTCTTATAATTATTTGATGGTTTAACAAAATTTATTTTTAAATCTGTAAAGTTTTAAATTTAAATGTTTTAGCAAAACTGCTCTTGCCATGTAATCTTTCGCAAAATATCCACAAAAATCTTTACAAATCAAACAAAAATTGTAATTCGTATATTCATATTATCTTTATAGCAGATATTAGTATTTTAATTCATACACGCGTTGTTGTTATCAAATAACCATCTTCAATGACGACATAGTAATTAAGTCACTTTTAACAAATGCAGTCCGCGCTTTTAGCTTCGATACATGTACCTCAGTCCACAATCAGTGAATGAAAAAATCTGGAATTCCCAGTGGGTGGACCAGTTCCCCGTCTCTCCTAAGATCTGCATGACCGTTGTGTCCTTTCACGATGAACGCATATCACTTCTTCTTACGAGTTTTACGAAGAGCGGCGTGCGTTGCATCGTCATCCTTTTTTTCGTCAAACTCCCTTTTCGGCCATTACTTTCACTTTCACACGTTACTTTGAAACTATTCCTTAAATAGACATACAACTTCACATTTCCAAAACATTAAAAACTATCATAACTTGGATATAATAATAAGACGTATTTTTATAAACGCAAATAGTTGTTATAAACAAACTCGCTATATTAACGATACTTTTGTTATACAATGTTTATTAATATTTTTAACACTGCACTGTGTTATATTCGTTAAATCAAAAGAATATTGAAAGACTATATAAATAGTGTATAAATAAAAAAATAAAATAGTATACGTAGCAAATAGAGGAATTAGTAACAGAATATCAATCAGATACGATTGAAATCATTTTATTTTCAAAGCTTTTTATGCACATGTAACGATCAACTGTGTAACAATCAAACTGTCCTGGTGATTATAAAGGAGATTTTTCTTTTCTCTTTTAATGCACACCAATACATTTCAATACATTTCAACTCTTCCACGATCGTAGTTTCTCTCTCCGTCTTTTATTTGTTGCAATAATAAAGTATAGTCAAGAATTAAATGGTTATTTGTCGTACATTATATAGAGAATATACCTATATAGTTCGTTACACACGTAGTTTCTTCTTGTAATCAAACGGCAAGTAGCCGCGCGTGAAAATCGCTCGTACAATAAATCGTCGTAATACTGCTCGAATGATCTCGAGTAAACGCGCGTATCGAGAGTGCGATTGTACTCTAGATATAGAAACGCACGTTATTAACACCCACGAACATTCTCGACGAAAGAAGCCTAAGGATACGTTGCAGTGATATTTATATAACATTAATTCGAGTTGCCTTAGCAATAAAGATCACTGCACATCTCGTTTTCTAGCTTATATTATGCTCGACTATGTTGGCAATATAGAATTACTTCAAGGATCATCGAAATCGGATATATCAGGAACTGTCTTCCTAACACCTGTGAATATCCTTCCCGTCTCTTAAATATCTCTTTAATATAATTTTACATTAAGAATTTTTGAATAGTGAACGAGACCGCGCGTAGTGTTACAGGACACATGAATCTTCTTACGTAATAACGCAAATAGAGAATTCTCATCCTTATAGAAGTATATAATATTTAAAAAGCACTTCCTCCCTTTTCCCTGCATCCGCATATCTACATATTTCTTCTATGCGCACGATATTCACTTTAGCTTTTACGATGGAGAATATTAGAAACTTACGTGCATTCTGCAGTCTACTATGAAAATCGAAACTACATTCATTTTATGATTTATATAGAAATAAACGCGTCACGAGACAAAAATATTACTCATTAAAATATGAAGAATAGATAATATTTTCCCAAATTTGATGAGACTTGACCATTTTATTTTATTTGAGTTTGAAAAAATTTAAATTTACAAAAAATTCTGTGCGCGCAAATCGAGAAATTCTGGAATGACGTATTGCTTCCTAAACTTTATAAAATAATAAAAAGCGATCGCCTAAAAAATGTATAAAATTATAATACGATAAATACTAAAGTACGTAGGTATATTCGTCAATGAGTTGTATGGACTTCTTGACTGCTCGTGAGAGAAATTGATCGTCGACGATGGTCGAGGAGACACGGAAAGATGTTTATTGTACAAGCTTTTTCATTGGGGACCGACTATCTTCGTTAGTAGTGATTACGGGAAGGAGTTACATGATTTACAAACATTGTTAAATACCTGAGAAGAACGTGATCACGAGCGCTAGCGAATTCAATCGCGCGCTACCCTATTATATCGTTCGTATATCTTTTTCTTACAATGACACGACTGCCACTACGTTGTTTAATAATCGAGATATCTATATAAAAATCGAAGACTTATGCGAAAAGCTACGATGACAACGGGACAAAAACGTACACATGAAAAAGTAAGAGTTCAAATGGACACACTTTCTCTCGCTACAAATTATGTAATATTCAAATTGATATTCCACATAGTCGCTTAGCATCTTCGAAACATCGCCTAAGTATATTACAGAAATCCATCGAGAACTGTATACGATTGCTCCGTTTATAATGTGCGAATAATTAGCAAATAGTCATTCGAATGACAAAAGTCGATGCAATGAATGCAGATTTAAAATTACAATTTTCGTATCAACAGTATATTTACTTGCTGAAGATTTTACCGAAAATTTACATAAACTCAGCAAAAAAAGTAAGAATTTTTTACTACTTATTTTATTTATTTAATAAATTATTCAGTTCAATAGAAATTTCAATTGTACATAATTCTAAAAGTAGAGAATCATTTTTGTAGATCGTACGATTCTTTGAAGTATAGTTTTTCGGACAATCTCTCTCTCTCTCTCTCTCTAATAGAATTGTTTTCTTTTTTTATAGAGCAACTGTCGTTTGGTTTTAAAAGAGGAATAACTTGTTTCTGTTAAGTATCAAAAATCGTATTTATTACAATAACAAAATATCGCGATGATTAAGATAATGAAGATAAATAACGAAGAACGTTAAAAGATTTGGTTTTTTTACCGGTGATTGTATTACATAGAACGTAATCTTTCATTTTCTACAACATATTTTTTATAGTTATAGTTGACATTCGATCTTCAAGATCCTTTAAGATATTGCATTTTCTTGGTCAGTCAACTGTTTTTCCGTCCATTTACGTAACTTCGACGATGCATAAATGGAGTAATAAAAGTATGCATGTTCAGTCGGAGGCAACGACCTAGAGTATCCCGAAAATAATGTATGCCAGTAACAGTATTCCAGTCTCGAACAAATTTTTAGCTGATTATTTAATATATTGATTTTTACTAAATAAAAGTTTCATTCAAAATTCTTATCGTTTATAACTTTCATAAATTTAATTATATTTAACGTAAAAATTACATAAAATTTGAGATTAAATTTTCATTACCAAAAAAAAAAAAAAATAAAGTGCTGCACTTATGATAACGAA
This sequence comes from Trachymyrmex cornetzi, assembly GCF_001594075.2. Classification (NCBI taxonomy): domain Eukaryota; kingdom Metazoa; phylum Arthropoda; class Insecta; order Hymenoptera; family Formicidae; genus Trachymyrmex; species Trachymyrmex cornetzi. The sequence continues at coordinate 435,748 of NW_017297029.1, forward strand.
AAAAAATATTGCAGAGATACTTATTCTTTAGGATTCTTATACAGCATTCATAAAAAAAAAAAGTAATTTATTTATAATATTTATATATTAGAATTTTAATAAAAAAAATTTTTTTAACGATACGTTATAACAAACGTTACGATATCATATAAATACCACTGATATCTTTAATTTAACGAACAATGTTAATAAAATTTACACATCAATAATAGATAGTAAAATTACGAAATGACATGCAATTTCAAATATTTGTTAATTATATATGCCGCGTTAATTATCGAATAATTGTTACAACACATAGATAATACGACATAATAGGAATATCGCATAATATTTACAATGATATGTGATAAGTGACAGTACGCAGATAATGTATGCAGATTTTGTATGAGTCTTCTTCGCCATATCTATTTCTTACATGAAAATTTCTCTATCCAGCACATGCGTATGAATAGAAAAAAAGACAATAAACCTGCGAATGGGTATATAAGGTAAACAAATAAAAAATCAATTTACAAATAAATATAAAACATATATTTAAATTAAATGCCACAAAATATCTTGCTTTGCGATAAACCTGACGTCATAGTGTCCCTTTTTTAGTTCCTCCACGTGAAATTACAGTGCCGAAGAGAAATAAATCAACTATCCATTGTTTTTTATAACGGTAACGTGCACATGTTTTAACAATATGCTAAAGAAATTATATAATACCGATATATCGGAAATTAAGTGAACGTTATACGCGCTATATTTGAAGAATCTATAAAAAAAAAAAATTCGCTAAAAGTCACGGCAATTTAATTCGCCGAATAAGTCCTTCCGATCTCATCGATATATATTCAGTCTTCATCAATTTATCATTCTACCATGTATCAATTCACCGCACCACAGTTTCACGCGGATTCGTTAGAATTAATTAAAATACTAGTCGTTTCGTGCCGCGTGCGCGCTGACGAAGCAAGGGGGAGTCGAGTTGAAGAAAAATACAATTGTCGCCTCTCTCATTTCTCTCTCCTCTTTGTTCCCTTCTCTTTTTCAGAATTAAATAAAATTTTCTTATCCAACAAATGCGTTTTGTCTCTATAAAAAATAAGTAAATTAAAAGAAATTCATAGGAATCTATTTTGGGAGTTCAGGATTACATTAAAATTTTATTTTCTTCCATTTTCGTTTCGGATAGTTGGTAACATATCAAAATTAAGACATAAATATATGTAAAAAGTATTTTTTACATATGTATATTTATGTCTTAACTTTCTTTCATATACTCATTTTACAGCCGTTAAAATATATAAAAGAAATATATGATAAATATATGAAAGAAAGATTTGATATTTTAATTAATCCAAAATAATACTTAATTGGAATTTTGAAAAATAAATTTCTATGAACCTCTTTCAATCTCTTCCTCTTTTATATGTATAGTTCAGGAAGATGCAGCACCGGTAATTTTCTACCGGTATTTTACCGGTTGTAAGAGCATAAGAACTTTTGAAAACGAATACGCTTTCTTAATGAACATGTCTCTTATAATAGAGTTAACGAAATTATTATTGCTGCTAAATCGATCATGGATCGTATTATTGCTCTACGAGAGCTTGGACAATAACGTGAAAAATCCGTGACTCCTCCAATCGTTGAGCCACTATTAGCCAAAGAGCAAATTCTTTAATGTTTGTTATCGGAATCGTTTCTCGAGACCGTTCCTAATCCATTGATACGATCGTGAGGCGCCGAGCAATGAACACTAACTGTGGTACATACAAGTGGCTTTCAGGAAAACAGGAAACCGTATCGTTTCGCGTATGGACGTAGTATTTCGCGACATTTCGTTGATTCGTATTATTTCGCATACTGGGCTAATTTGTAGCTGCCTGTTTCTCATCTGACGTTAATATCGAGCGACTGAAGTTCAGAATTAAAGAATCGCATTCAGTGTTGAAGGTCGCCGCGCAATCATTTCCACGATTCTTATGTCAAGTGGATGACACTAAGGATCAGGAGGATCACAACTAATATTAAATGCGGCACTATACGCACGAAATTACGTAGGTGAGACGCCTGTGAAGCAATTAGAGTTTCAATGCTTGTGAGTTCCAGTGAATGCC
>NW_017297029.1:437875-442991 GCF_001594075.2 Trachymyrmex cornetzi
CCCCCCCCCCCCCCCTGCAATATTTGCACAGATGCATATACATCATATGTAATACGTCTTATGCTGCAGCTATGCGGCTAATTGATATTCGTAGGTATACGCGAGTAATTATCTGCTTACACGATTTATGTACAAGTTATCACGATTTCAGGTAGCCGAGAGGATCAGTAACGACGATGTGAAGCATCGCTTTATACTGCGCGGTAACGATATTCAGCGCTTGTTTACATTCAATATAATATAACGCACGTACACACAAACACACACATGCATACATTCCATATTCCTCTGCCCCTTGATGTTTTTCAAATAATTATCGCAAATTAGCCTAAATTTTATCTTAATCATTTCTCCATTGTTTTTTTTACTACGTTTACCAATAAAGAAATTCGTTTATTCATGCGAGCAACAACTAAGCGGAACAACGCAGATTGTGTCTCCGTAGGATTAGTAATTTTTTTCTCTTGACAAAGCGAAATCGATGGGAGACGGCACAAAAAGCGTCTCTTACGCACGAGATGCACTGTTGTGTCTAACACTAGGAAAAGAATAGAACGCGCTACGTCCTTGCCGCCGAACACATATAGAGACACATCTACAATTATCTTACTAATCATTAATAGTTAAATATCACAATCTATGATAAGAAATCCGCGTATATGCGTCTTGCCGCATCGCTAGCTACCCGCGCGTTCTTCACCCGTCGGAAAATTGCGGTGCGCAGAGATGCAAATCAACGAGTACGTACAAAAATAAATAATCGTCTTGGGTGAATACAGCGGGATCGTGTAGCTCACTAATCTGTCTGCTTGGGTCCGCGTGCAAACCTACGTGGTACGCGCCTACGATTTATTCGGAACGATCGATCAATCGTCCTAAAAACGAAGCGCTAAAAATAAAACAGGCCTGAATTGTAGAAAAGAAATATATCGATCGATTTTTGAAAATTTCTCATCTATATACAATAATATATATATATGTATATAAATTTAATTCTCATTTATGTCATACATTTGACACATGCGACACAATCCAATAATTATATAGCAATTAAACAGTAACACACCTACACTACAATATTTAACTATATACAAATATAACAAATTTTGTTCGTTTTGTATTCTAGGGATAAGGAAGAATAAAGATCTAGCATTTTATCAGCGCTTTAATCAGTGCGATAATCGATCGTGCCAATAGTCGTTCGCGTAGATTTATGCAGACTTTTACTGATGAGCGGAAATGAATACAAATTTACTAGTGAAAATAGATTTATGACGCCTTCATCAAAACATTCCATTTAAATTATTATTTCTGATATTTATCGTATATAAGAATTCAAATCTAAAATTTTTTATTTAAATTTTCATCCACTGATCTCTTCAATTTATATATCGAAATATATATGTAATTCACTCGAAAGAGATTATGTTCTATTTTTGTTCCTTTTATATATTATTGTATTTACATTATAAATCTCTCGTTTGTGAAATTCAAAGTAACGTAGAATGAAATCAACTTGAAAAATAAATCACTCGGAGCTACAATTTCTATATCCTTATGGCAAAAACGGTAAAAAAGAAAGAAGCGGAAATATCGTTAAATAATGACGCTTCGTATTTTCAGAGTACATATGTATAGGTATATATGCAAAAGGGATAAGAGATCGTGATTAATAAAAAATATATATATATGTATGTACAATTGAGATTGTACAACTATATGTATAGACAATCTGTTTATATTCATGGAGAAATAAGTCAATGTTTTTTTTCTATGCAAAAACTATGTTTTTTTTATAGAGGATACTAAACGCTTTTCTATATACAACATGGGGCAGATAATCTGCGATCTATTTACAAAATTTATGCACAATTCAGTAAAAAATGCACTGTGAAAACAATTGCGTACTTATAATTTTATCGTTCGAAAGTTCTACGTGCAATTATTAATTTTTCATTTAATTAAGTTTAATCTGGTTCAAAATGTAAAAATTATAAAGAATATTGCATAAATCATGATATTTTTCTCTATCAAAAGAACATTTTGAATCTTTAAAGAGCCCAGCAAATAAACTTTGTATTAAAAATAATTTGTAATATATATATCGTGGTTTAACAATTTCAATCCTAACTATGATTATGAAATCGAGATGTATATTAAACAATTTCATAATTATATTTTTAGTAGAAAGATCTAATGAAAGATTTCACCACAATCAAAGGTCGCTTGATTTTTATAACAGAAATATCCCTGATACAAAACATAAACTCTTACCTTGAAAAGCACTTCGAAATCACCTAATAAAAAATTCGTTTCCGCAATCACTGTAAGAGAGTCGTGACACGTGTTGTTAAGAAAACAGAACTGAAGGAATGTTCTGCAACGTGATGAGCCGTATAATAAAACTCTCAGTGAGGATTCTATGTATAAATTATGATATCGCAATGTTGTTATGCATTCATTCATTCACTGTTATCGAGACATGCTCTCAATTATTCTCGTATCTGTTTATCTCTCTTAATCTCTTTGTATCTCTATTTTACATTGTAAATTCAGCAAATAAATGGAAATAGAGCATCAACCCGTTTCTTCTTTTTATCGAGTTACGTGAGTTCAGGTACACGTCCACATACGCGATCATCATAGGCCGTTGATCGAGAATTCTTCACGATCTCGATGCTCCACGGCAATCAATGCATTCGTGATCTGAGTTTGACAGATTCGTACTGCGCGATATTAGTAGTGAAAGATCACATCGCGCATTTCAAGTTGGACAGGAGTGTCGCCCAAGGTGATACATCGCAATTGATCTCATTGCGCGAAGTAATCATACATGATAGCGAAAATAAGAGTCTTCCCCCCTCGACGGGCTGTGGACGCAACATCGACTGTGTAGCGACGATGACTAGGATGATGACGTGGGCGACGGTGAAGAAAAAGGGGGTCGCATGAAGATAAAGAGGTAGACAAACGACGCCCGCGGCACACGGTCCTCAGCCCGGAGTGGGTGGGGTCTTATGTCAGTGAATATTGAAGTTGTATTGTTTGCGGCTGGAAGAGATGCGGAGCCACCGACTAACCGCCAATGGCTCCGGATGACAATTCGACCAGGAGATGTCGCCGAAGTGAGGATATGGCGAAGACGTGGTCGTTGCTTCGACCTGGATCGACGCAGACGTTGGAAAATCTTGCGACGATTGGCACAATTGCTCATGTTGTGACTTGTGCCTTTTTTGTTGCCGCGATACCGAGCTCGCATGATTCAGTCTCTTGCCGTTGATCTGACTGGCATGCTGTTGCTCCAGCTGTTCCACCGGTTCGAACAAATTCAGACTCGGCATGGAAACTTGCATTTGCTGATAGTTCCTGACTGAGATTGGTGACTGTGATGAATGGCTATTTGGCCGTGACTGTATCTGCATTAGTAGTTGGGATTTAGTGTCTTTGGTAGTGTAAACGGGCGAGTACATGGATATGGTCTCGGCATCGATGTCCACAGGAGTCTCGCCTTCGAGCACAGTGGCGACTACCGTGGGTGGTTGTATGCAAGTGGTTGGCAGTGGTGCCGGTACGACTGGCATTGTGGGCGTCGTGGTAGTACTTGGTATCAAAGTGGCTATTCCTGATGACTCTTCGCTGTTGGTACCCGGTAATGGGGATAGTGACGGTAGCATTACGGATATTGGTGCCATCATCGAACTTGACTGCTGTTGTGATGACCCGCTGCTGCTATTGCTACTACTGTTGCCAGCGATGGTAGAATTGACCACCAGCGTCGACTCTAGATTCCGCAGCTCCTCCGAATTGACAAAGTCCTCTTCGAGTTTGGTCTAAAAAAGAAAAACATTGACAATACGTAGAGTAAGAATCATAGGCCCCGTAAGAAAAGGTGGCGTTTAAGTGTCTAAAAGAAATCATGCCTTACAGGTTTAGTGGAGCCATGCGGGGCCAGACACCGATAAAGCAAATCAACAGCCTGCAATAACAAAAACAGAAAACAAGTATCAACCGACACCCTCTGCGTTTGTCTTTATGCACGCTAGCTTGTAGTTGTATCCCGACGCTGACTTGACTGGGTCGATCGATCCATGTTTGTCAGCAGAATCGCATAATTCTATATTTCTTTTTTTGTTTCTACTTTAATTACGAAATATTTCTTACATCAAAGAAAATTATAGAAGATTAATAACATTTTTCTTTCTGTCAAATAGCTAAAATTAAAAAAATTGTGTTTAAGGTAAATTGAAAATAAGAAATATTATTACATATTTTTAGAACAGTCTCGGTTCTTTTATATATTTATTAAAAATAAATTTTATATGATAAAAAGAAACATTTCTAATACAAAAACATACGTATTCAGATAAATTTGTTCTTAATAAATATTAAAATGTGGATCTATAAAATAAAATATTAAATTAAATTTAAGAACATAGTGATATGAAATATTGGATCTGGTATTTATTTCTGTATGTAAGGTGTGTAAAAATTGCAAAATTCTTCTGATGTTATTCGACTCCAGATACTTGCTCGGATTTCAATTTTCTGAGAACTATTAAAATTCTTAAAACACACAGTCATTTAAACTTGACTTGATGAAATTTGAAAAATAAGCTTGAAATAAATTTATCTTTACATTTCCAGAAAGTATATTTCTGCATTACCTTCTTCGAGCCAGCCTTTCAATATCACTAACACTTATAACAGTATGCAGAAATGAAAGTTCTTTTTAAAGCATAATAAAAAATAAGAATATCATGCATAATATTCTAAACTTATCGAGACATACACAATAATTTCGACAAAAAAGTACGAAAGCCATATATTCATCTCCCGTATTTTTCTCAGATGCAAAGTTATGAAAATAATAATATGTGTACACAAAAGAACAATACTTGTACAATTTTATTTCAACTACACACAATCAAACTGAAACTTTCATTTCACCATTGCGCCAGCAATCTTGTTTTCTTGATACAGATTGTTCGCGCAAAAGTCTAACCATAATAGTAACAATAGCGTGGCAAAAATGAAGAAGATTCACACCGAGGATAGTAGACAGAAATAGGAGAATCAGGAAGAAGGAGAGAAAGGAAGTATGTGTGTGTGTGTGTGT
>NW_017297029.1:443375-445999 GCF_001594075.2 Trachymyrmex cornetzi
CAAAATGGTACAGGACTTTTTGATTCAGTATAGGCTGTTCTACCCACGTATGACAAAAAATGCGGTAGTCGCCAAACACCCTGTATATATCTTAAATACAAAATTACGAATACAAGAAAGCAGTGATTTGCTTACCTTTGGCAGTGGATACGTGTCCGGTAACGATAGTACAGGCGGTGAGCTCGGCGTTTCCGAGTCGGCAATAGATACTGGAGTGTTGGGAGCAAGAGGATTGTTCAGGTTGGATACGGCGGTGGCGGCGGCGGCGGCGGCGGTAACGGCCGAGGATACAGTGACGGTTCCAGAGACCGTCACCTTCGTTGTCTGCCGGCTACCGCCGTTATTCGGCTGCTCCTTCGCGGCACGATGTTCCGCGAGGAGCTTGTCGAAGGTCTTGCTGCGACCGACGACCGTTCGGCGCAGCGAGACAGTGTGCGCTTTGCATGTGAGTGACCTGGTGCAGGGCTTGCCGGTCTCCTCGTTCAACACACCGCAGTGCCGATCGGGATCATACTCGCGGTCTTTGAGCAACGAGCGATCCGTTTTAAGCCTCTTCCGACGAGGCTGGTTGCTGCCAGTGTTACTGCTGGGACCAGGGCTTTTGCTCGGACTCCCTCCGCTGCTTGTGGATGCACTGATAATATTCGAAGCACCGGCTATGTTAGAAGAGGTAGTTTGTACCGTGATCGATTCAAGAGGCGATCGGGGTGACGAGGAGATCGGCAGAGAGCCACCTGCAGACAAGTTCGCCTGATCCGCAGTACGCTTAACGGTCGTGTGGTTCAGCTTCGCGCTACCAACGATGGGAATTGAAGCAGAAACTGAAGGAACTGATGGTTGAGTGTTTCTCTTCAGCTTGGAGACTTTACAGAAGGGAGTTTTTATGGACGGTTTTGTGACTGGGGTCGTGGGTGGCGGAAAATTTGCCATGCCGGAATGGCGACACTCTGTGGCAAAATAGAAGATGTGTTTACATGTTTAATACCTGCAATACATGTATACAAAATACTAATGAGTTGCAAATATTTTGACAATTGAACTGAATCTCATAGCTGCGAATGGAATCACTGTGTACATACATCTTTTGTAATATACATAATAAAAATATTTCTTTAAGTTAAAATTCAATAACTTTGACTTAAATATATTAAATAAAATTTTCAAATATATAAACTGATAAGCAATTGCTCACTTTAAAAACACACAAAAATTTTGCGTTTTGAATTATGTCCATTTGCTTTATGTTTAGCCCTGCATTTAATAAATAATTAAAATTTCTGATTATATCATGTTCTATTGTAATTAATAGATTTACATTTCTGTTTATATACTAATAAATTATGTTAAACATAAAGCAATTTGATTATACTTCGTTACACTATACTATAAAAATCAAAATATAAATATATACCTATATGTTGAATGAGAGCTTGCGGTTTCACTATGGCATCGCATATTTCACATACTACTCCATAGAAATCATCCCTCTCTGGACAAAAGCCATATAAATCGATATCTGAAAAATGTTCCACTAAATTAGTGTTATGGTATAAACATGTGAGAGAGAGAAAGTAGTAACAATCTACATACTTGTATATATATAGATATGTATTATTTTTATATTGAAACTATTAGTAATTACCATCTGAAGAAAGACGTGTGACTGAGCTTGATGGCTGAACTTCTGTTTCTTCATCGCCTGAAACATGGAACAATACGTTGTTCATAACAGTATCTTGTATCAACCAATAAGATATTTATCTCAGAGAAAAACAATTTTTATATTTTATATATTCTTTAATAAAACATAAAATATTTTAACTATATGTCTATTGGTCTATACATATAGTATTATTTTTTTAATAAATCACGAACATATCTATAGAAGGTTTATGCTTGGTAATGTTGTACGTATCCAAAGTATTATTTAGATTAAAAAGTTTATTCTACAGCTATACTCAAAAATATTATTAAAGTATTATTTATATGAAAGATTCATTATATATCCACACTCATATATTATTAAAAGAGTACAAGACTCTCTACATAACTAATAAAAATGTTCAAAATTTCCTCAGCAAGTATTACATCGAGCTTTTAAATGTAAATATGAAATAAAGAACACAGAACTTTATAGACAAGTCAACTTTATTATTTTTATTTACATCTAGCATACATGCACAATAACAGCTGTAGTACAAAATTCAAGAGGATGAAATCTACGGAAGGGAAATGTATGTCGCGTGATTAACGCTTTCTCTTTCTTTCAACAACAATGTATCTCAGAAATACCATCAATCGATTAATAAACGATCTGCCGATCGTTTAAATCTCGTGAAATGATCGACAGCGTACGCTCGAGGCTCATTCGAATTACATAATTGTCAGTGTCCTGAAAATCATTGTGAGAACTTGGTGGCGACGGGGGCGCACGCGAGAAAATTGGCAGCGTGTTACGTGATACGTGTCTCGTACCCCCGTGCCGTTGAATGTTGATAGATGATACATAACACACAACACCCTCTTTGACATAGCCCCCTGCGATGAGGCGCGCGCGCGCGCGCGCGCGCTACCGGACAAAGGAGCGTCGAAGTGAGGTTAGGTACGCGCGCCTCCGACGCCCG
>NW_017297029.1:446076-455429 GCF_001594075.2 Trachymyrmex cornetzi
CTGTCACTTCCCGACATTGCCAATGGCGCTCGCGTTCCGAGTGAAACACGGCGCGGTCCTCGCGTGTATATAGCGTGGCGAGAATGTTTTTCGGGAGCCGGGCCGCGTGGACTGTCAGGTGCGGCGCGATACTATACTCCACGCTATACCTTCTCTCCCTCACGCTCACCCCCGCGATCTCCGTCGCTCCCGTCGCGTCAGTCGCGTGTCGCGTGTGTGAGTCGAGTGTATGTCGCGCGGTCGCGGTCGGTCGCGCCACGGCCAGACGCATTTGCCAATTGCCAGTTGTCTCCTCCTCCTCCTCCTCCTCCACTACCACCACCACCACTCTCAACTCTCTGGCTGGTTCGCTCTCGCTCTCACTCTTCTCCACAGTTCCCCTATCTCCTCTCCCCTTCCCTCCTAACCACCGATTCCACTAATTGCAAGTAGCACGCGCGCGACCAACTGCCCCTTTCAAACGGACATCTCGACTAACATATCGCCGTTTCGCGAGTCAAGATGCTGGCTCCGTCGTCCAGGTCGTCCTCGCGTTTCCACCGTTCCGCGTGGCTTCTCACGTACCCATCGAGTGCACGCACACACTCTCGCCGCTCGCGTATCGCACGCGCGCTCTCACTACGAACACCGACCAACACTGCGGATCTGCGAGATGGCATTGGCCGATGGTACCTTGACGTCACGGCCTTCGTGAGCACTGGTGAGCACGACAACGTGCGCAGAACGACCAGCCAATCGCGACGAGTCGAGTCGCGTACGACGTAAAGTACGTAAACGACGTTGCGCCGACTGTTCTCCGCACCTCCGCGCAGTCCGCGGCGCGGCAGGTGGATCGTGGATCGCGTTGCGCGTTGCGCTCCGGTGTCATTCACATACATGACTTCATTGATAAATTTCTATTGAATGCAAACCGCGCGTTGTTGAAAACTTGATTTATAAAACAATTAATAATACCGTCAATCATATAGGTATTTGTGTTAATTTTTAATCGGATTAAAGAAGATATCGACAATTCTAATTATAAATCTTTTCCTTACGAAAAGTCATAGTTATTATACTGATTCATAGCGCGCTGCAGTATTAGAGAATATAGAGAATGATTATGATTCAGCAGAAATTTTGGCTGCATTGGCTGCAGAAAGATTACAGCATAATGTAAAGATATCACAATGATAACGCAATCGTTAGATTATTAAATATATTTCGATTTTTCTGCAGTTTGAACATTTTGAGATAAAAGCTTACAATCATTTTTTTGGAAGTACTAAAATTTATTTTGTAAAGGCTGAACTTTCGTTCACATAATATATCGTCATTTCTGTCTTTTCGTATAAAAATTTGATCGCTAATTCTATTATGAAGGCATGCGATTTCGCACAATCACGTTACATTTGTTTCGATCGCCTCCGAATCTTCTATCCTCGAGAGACCGTAATAATCGATCGACGTAATAATCCTGATTGACGACTCTTCGAAATACGAAATCGCATATTTTTTCAAAGAGACGGTTTTGACTAGGAATAGGCCGCTGTCGTCATCAACGGCCATAAATATGTATATATCGACGATTGAGTCCTTATTCTATTATTAGAAACAAATGTTTAAATTTACAGTCTTGTTGGTTGTTGATTTCGATTTACAATTCATTCGGCGTCTTAACCCGCGAAAAACGATCTTGAATTCGGTTGCGTTTGGGCTGGCCGGGCGGTGTTGTTCACGTCGCCACGATGGGCTTGAATCGCCTGCCAGTTAATGTACCAAAAAGGTTGCTTGTCTCTCGGCCAGGTCTTGATCCTATTTACCAAGTCAATGTCGCCGTGAGCATCGACTGGTAAATCAGCTGGATTTATAGTCGTGCTTAGGGGCGGTGCAGCTGCAGCTGCAAAGCCACTGTCTTCATCACCTATTCGATTTCCAAGCAGCGAGCTATCGGTACCAATGTGACTCCCTTGATACGTTGGAATTCCTTGAGATCCTTGACGCACTGGAATTTCTTGAACCCCTTGGCCTACTGGAATTCCTTGAGCTCCTTGACCTATTGGAATTCCTTGAGTCCCTTGACCCACTGGGATTCCTTGAGCCCCTTGGCCCAATGGGATTCCCTGAGTTCCTTGGCCCACTGGAATTTCTTGAACCCCTTGGCCTACTGGAATTCCTTGAGCTCCTTGACCTATTGGAATTCCTTGAGTCCCTTGACCCACTGGGATCCCTTGAGCCCCTTGGCCCAATGGGATTCCCTGAGTCCCTTGGCCCACTAGAATTCCTTGAGTTCCTTGACCCGCTGGGATTATTTCATCTCCTTGAGCTGCTTGACCTGCTTGACCTGCTTGAGTTGCTTGCTCCGCCGCTATACGCTCGTCAATATATTGAGGTAGAACCTGAGGCAGACGATTACCGGTACCAGCGTGCCATGGTCGTTGCGACTGCACCATGTACAACACAGTAGCGAAGAGTATAATATATTTCAACTGTAATGAAGAATAATTTCAATTTAAATGCTAAGAATTTCGTTTCTCTACCATTTAACAAATTTAAGTTATTTGGGAAGATTATATATATTATGAATAAATATGTTTAGATAGGACTCTCTCTTTTTAAAATGACAACTAATTCCTGAGAGTCAGCGCGGGAGGGGATGCACGATTATTGTAATGTAAAATATAAAATGATTACACCTTAGATTTACTGGTGTCTTTTTTATTTAAAGTTTTAGTACGTTTCGATTCACTTTGGGATCTTTTTCAGCATTTTCAATTTTCCTATACTATATTGGTTTATCATTAATAATGATATTATTGTATAAAATGGCACATAAACCATTCTATAATGTTAAACATTAAATTTGCGAAATTCCAAAACTTCATGACAAATTATTTGACGTGTGTTGAAAAGCCACTATAAATTTGATAATTTGTGAGTGACTTTTCCTCAGCAGACTGCTAAACCGATATATTGTAGTGTAGGAGAATTGAAAATGCTGAAGAGGACTCCAAAGTGAGACGAAACGTACAAGAATTTTAAATAAAGAAAACACTAGTACATTTAAGGTGTAATCATTTTATATTTTACATTACAATAATCGTGCACCTCCTCTCGCGCTGACTCTCAGTAGCCTTGAATTAGTTGTCATTGTTATTAGATATATGTATATTATCATTAGCTAACATTAATATTGAAATACAATTCATCATAAAATGAAGATTTGTATAATTAATCAATACAAATATTGCAGTGTAAATATAAATTGTCAAATAATTTCTCTTCTAAATTAGTACTAATATTAGTAATAAATACAGTTTGTATAATACAAGAGATTATTAATTAAGTAGATTAAGAAACAATCAAATCTATTTACCATAATTATCGAATATATCGAGGCGTTTTCTGAACTGAATAAATACACGAGGATTTCACCAACGGTATCCAACGGAACCGGGAAATTTAATGATCGTGCGATTCACCGTTCGAAACTGAAATGCCAATGTAGCAAGCATTCCTTCTATATAAATCGCTCGGCTTCACTCTGATCCCCACTACGAAGTCGACGAGTCATGGGTCTGTCTGGGAAACTTGACTGCAACTTCCCCCGGTTGTCGAGTTTGCAATATCTTGGTGGACGCAAAAGTCTTCCCGAAGTGATGTATACAAATCGCTGCTAAGATAAGAAAGTATTTTCTGAAAGCGCGTCTGCGAGTCAAGTTTCGCAAAGAAAATGTACTTGCAATTTATCACGACGATTAAGTTATGTTGTCAGTCACCCTTTTAATTTCGGTTCATTCATGCGCGTAAATTCCAGTGAATTCCCTATATAAATTTAAATTTATACAAAACTTAGATATTTGTGAAATGTCTAAATGCAGAAAAAATAATGTGGAATTTTTATATTATTGATACGTAAACTCTAAATAATATACCTATATTATTTTTCATGTGTCATAATTAAGTAAAAGCATTAATTAACATTCTTTTCTTCTGGTATATTAATAAAAATTATATTATTAATAATTAAATATAATTTTTAATTTATAATAAATGAAAATAAATTGGGTTGATACAATAAAAGAAATCCTATATTATATATAGAAAAATTATGCACATTTAGTTGTTGATAGTGTCAAACACTCGTATATAGAAAACAGCATCAAATATACGTGTTTGACAATTCAAAAATTTAATGATGATGTTACGATATTATTCTTCTAATAGTTAATTAATCAATAATAACTGAGAGCAAATAATGGATAGACTCATTTCTTAGGTATGCGTTCGAAAGATTATGACAATCTTGGAATGACTATATCTATTTTTTTGAATAGCGAACCGTGAAATTGCATTGTCAGCAATGATAATGAATTTCATACTTTTCCAGCTTCGTCAGCACATTACATTTACGCCCATATTTATCGTGGCTTTTGCGGTTTTAACAAAATGTTGAGGCATTTAACTAAGCTAATAAATCCACGTCTTCGTCATCACGAATCTGCAGATATTGTTCGCAAGAAAAGATTCGAGATACGAGTTGTTTATTCATATGAATTCCCTATGGAAACAGTGATAGGAAGCAAAAATGACTTTGATGCGATTATTCACGGAAAATATTCATTAAGAAATTATATCTCAAACGGTGCCGTTATCTTATGAAGACCTTTGGAAAGCATTGATTTTTGTAATGCTACATTTTTAGTATTTCTGATGAAGCACGCCGTCATTTCTCGTTAATGTTTGAAAGATAAACAACATATGAAAACAAGAGCAGATTGTAAAAATTATTGCATTGGTCGACAGTTCATAGCAATATAATCTTTATCATGCGCGTAATGGGAAAAAAAAGTATGGAAGATAAAAATTATCTTATTATTTATGGCGTGTCCGCTAAATTTTCATACGTAACTTTTAACTGAAGATTCTCAATTATTACGACAAAATGGGAGTAATCCTAAAAAATGATGCAAAAATTTCAAAAATTATGTATTTTACAAGTTTTTCATTATAGATCATACGTTATAGACTTGTAATAAATATATTTTTTTTTCAAGCTTGTCTGCAACGTTTAGCTACATAAATATATCTTATGTTAGATGCTGCAATTAAGTTCATTTATAATTTCTATCGATAATTCGCGTGAGTGACAGTAATTACGATATAACAACGCCAATAATTAATGACCCCAGCGACTGAGAGAGAAACGATGAAAATATAGTACATTTTCCTCTGAAGATTTTCTTAGAACTCATTTTTCCTTATCTTTAGATTTTTATCTCCGCTTGGTTTTCATGGTCAAGATGTGATTTCTTTATTTGGTCCAAGAAAAGAGGAAATTTTGTTTCTTTCGTTCTGTGATGATGGAATGTACCTTCTTATTGGTGAGACTCATCTTTTACATCAAATAATTGGTTCAGAATCCGGTTTTGCCGTCGGCGTATCGACGGAATTACCAGATCAGTAATTTTCCCTACTCTGCACAGAATGTGTCTTGATCAATATCTTAAGTAGCGTAGACACAAGAAATTATTAATTGCAATAATTAACAGTCATATTACAGAAAATTAAACAAAATTTTTTATTTATCAAGACGTGCGATAGTATCTTGTAATATACTATCAAATACATGTACGTACAAAAGAAAAACATTTACATATAAATAATAGAAAATACAATAGAAAATTGACTTGTATAAATTAAGTATTTGAGTAATTGAGGAAGAATATATATCGTCAGTCATACTTTTAATAATTTTAAATGAGATTTTCTTCGAAATGATTAGACGAGGTATATATACGGTACCTTTTCATGAATTATATTGCATTCGTGCTTGTGCATTTAATCGAAAGCGCTTTTACGATTTTCTCGCAAATCGCGGTCATGCAAAATAGAAATACAGTCGGATCAAAATATTTACAGCCGTTCTTCTCGCTTGGCCGTGACGGAATCAGATTGTGGGGATTAAAGGCCGCTGCTGCTGCGGGCTTATGGAAACTGGAAACAGTGCCGGACCGGGTTTTTCCCAATCAGCTTTGAACCATCAAGTGTGATAAATTTCACCGTGGATGGCTGGCAAGAAGTCATAGTTTCCGTTAAAAATGATAAAGCGGAATCTAATTTGCAGCGCAATTTTCATAAACGTTGTCGTTGGAATTGTGCAAATAGTAAAACTGCCCGAGATGAAAGAATTGGCGTGAGTTTTTAAAATCATCTGTGATAAATATAAATTGCGAAAGAATGGATTCAGTTGCATTTACGTTATAACACATTATTAATAATATAATAAACCCATATATCAATGTGGAGGTAAGTTAATCTCGGTTCGTTTAGAAACTTGCCACGTATGTTTACATAAATAAGAAGCCGCCGCATTAAGTTCGGAATCGTCTACGTCATTAGAATAACTACGCGTCAGATACAGACTTTCTTGCCTGCGTGATGAAAAAACGATGATCTTTGATATGTAAATCAATATAAAATAAACGAGAATAACGTTATATTCTCGTAAATGCTATAATATATTCTCGCGTTTATTCACGAATTGATGAACACTAGAAATTTTAATACATTTGTAAATAATAAAAATATTTACTATAAATTATATATATATATATATATATATATATACACACACATATTTATACAACCCTTTATATCATTTATGAAATTCGATCATCAATACCGTTTTCATTTTATTTATGTATATACATATAAATTATGAGAATAGATTACATATAATTATAGATCTTTGTTGTAGTCAAATGTTATAGTGATACAGTTGTTAAAGTCAAATAATACACTTAATAGTGAAATAATTATATTAAAAAATCTTAGATAATAAATAATTGTTTATTCGTTATCGTATTATTGAGATAAAATTTGAATTACGAACATTTTATTATAAAAATATAGTAATTGCTCATGATGTGTATTTTTCTTTTGTTATCGAACAAAAATTACGGCGCAGAATCATCGATAAGGAAATGTGTTGGAAACCAGTTTAAGCGTAATGTCTTTAGCGAAGTATGCTAATCTATCCGATAATGTACACTTATCCATTTTTACTTTAAGATTGAATTTATTTATAAGAATATATGTGAAGCATATATATAAACGTATGTAATTATGATTTCTATAACTCGATGCAATTATAATTTCTAATATTATAACAGATTGTACGTATGTGTTTGTGAGAATATTGTTCTCGCGCAATTGAATATCTTTCTATTTCAAAAAGATTTCTTAAATCGTTATATTTCAAATGTATTTTGAGATTCTTGTGATATACAACTATTTTTTAAAAGATTATAACTGTTTCAAGAGACTTGACAGAATAGATACGCTATTCTTAAATCGATCGATTTACAGGAATAGGCAATTCCCTTGTAGAAAAGTACTACTGAGCACTAGGAGTATTTTGAAGCACTACTGTACTATAGCACACCCCAGATAGCACATTATATTTTGCGAATATACTAAAAAGGTCACGTCTGATATTCGTATGATATTCTTATGTATGTCCACAGCAACATTGTTCGCAATATATCCTCAGAATATTGAGATGAATTTCGAAAATTTTCCTTAAGAGTGTGTAAGAAATATCTGTTAAAAATAATATTCTTCTCTAACAGAATATTATTTTTAATAGATATTTCTTACACACTCTTAAGGAAAATTTTCGAAATTCATCTCGATATTCTGAGGATATACTGCGAACAATGTTGCAACGGACATAGGAATATCATACGAATATCAGACGTGACCTTTTTAGTATATTCTCAGAATATTCTAAGAATATAATGTGCTATCTGGAACTGTACTACTACACTACTGTAGTAGTGCAGAAGTGTTCAGTAATGCTGAGTAGTGGCAAGATCTTCTATATATCCGCGTTTCGGCAAGATACAAAATGCAGGAAATGAATATGCACTACAGAAACTATTAATAACTTAATTTTTAAGAAAGCACTTTCAGAGACTCTGCGAGCACACTCTGATCAAGCTGAGAGTAAGTGATGGATTTAATTTACATATGCCTATTTATAAGGATTCGCGTTATTTTCTTCTTACGGGAAACCAGTCCATCTTGCGGCGATACTGCGTATTATGTCGCTTGCAGAGTATATGTACGCTATAGACGTCGCCAAGCAAGTGGTGTAATACTCAGTACCGCCGCAAGATGGACTCGTTTTCCGTAAGGAGAAAATGACGCGGATCCCTATAAGTAGGCATATATAAATGAAATCCGTCACTTACTTTCAGTTTGATCAGAGTGTGCTCGTAGAGCCTCTGAAAGTGCTTTTTTAAAATAGAGTTATTAATAATTAGTTTCCGTGATGCATACTCGGTTCCTGCATTTTGTATCTTGCTGAAACGTGGATATATAGAAGATCTTAGCACTATTCAGTATTACTAAACACTTCTGCACTATTACAGTAGTGCCTCAAAATACTCCTAGTGCTCAGTAATACTTTTCTACAAGGGAAGAAAGTGTGTTATAAATGCAACAGTTCGATTTCCTGGTGCCAGGATGGTACGAAACTAATTGTGATAATATTACATAAGAGTCATTATTCCAGAGTCATTTATTTATCCTAATCTCTAATCAAGTCTCTTTGAACCTTAAATAATCTGCTTTTATATTCCGAATCTATAATGGATAATTTCTATCGTATTGATTTGAACAGTTATACTTATATAATGCAGTCATTGATTTATGATTTATTATTATTATACAATACATATTTAAATTATTAAATCAGCTAAAGTAATTAAAGTAATTAAAGATGTATTACACATATTTCAAAATGACAAAAAAATTATGAAATAGTTTTACATATTATTCCAGATTGCATTTAAAAGTAAGATGAAATATTTATTAACGGTGGTTTATTATTTAGATCAAAGGTTATTACAAGAAGTAGGATTTTTTTTTATTTGTGTTTTAATAAAAATGTATCGATCGAAATTATAAAATAAAATGACAAAAAACTAAATCTTTTTATATAAATACTTAAAAAATTTTAGATGATTTGTGTAAAGTTTGCATTCCGATACAAAAAGTAGTTATGCTGTAAATAAACAAAATATTTATTTGTTCTATATCTTTGTAACTAATTTGAATCGTAATAAAACTTTGCATAAGTCGCATTTTGAATGCTTCAAGTAGTTATTATGTAAAAAACATTTATATTTTTGTTATTATCTTTTAAATTTTAGTTTATAGTAATAAAAATAATAATAAGAAAGTTATAAACTATAAAAATGTGTTGTTCAATAAAAATAGAATAATTATAAACACAACTTTCATATGTATATATTTCGTTAAAAAATACTAATATAGGTGCTATATACATCTTTCATACTTTTTTA
>NW_017297029.1:455854-464654 GCF_001594075.2 Trachymyrmex cornetzi
CAAAAATTGCAAAATTGTAGAGGACTTTTCTTCTCAGTTTAGTCCATTTTGCCCCTATGCAAAAGATTTTTCATTAATTATCAAACACCCTGTATACGTAATATATGTACGCTGTATGCTATTTTACATATGAATATATATGTATATGTACAATAATATATATATATATGTACATACATATATACCTCATACAAAATGGACGCTAAGGTAACATAATTACCGGCTGAGAAAAATACTTCTAATTGCAAAGTTAACTACTAGATGGCCATATTAGTTCTATTTGTTATATTCCAGCAAACGCTAAATATTCTTGAAATATTCATAAAATGTTCCTAAAATCCTCCATAAAAAAACATTCCAAGAATATTCCAAAGTATTCCGAATATTTACAGTATGTAAAAGAAATATTCAAATGTCGGTTAAAAATTTAATTTGTATATCGTTACATATTCCGAGAATGTTCGATAAATATTCCATATATATTCCACAAAATTTTAATTTTTCCAAAAATTCCAGGTCAGGTTGTGAATTAGTTTTTAAACGAAATTTTACTTTGGAAAACACAGTTAAAGTGTCTTTTCATCTTGAAGCCCAATTTTAGAGCTCGCTTCACAGACGAAGTGCTGCGCTCCTTATATTCTCTCCAGGTGATATTTATTTACGAGTAATTTTCGCCGTGGCCCTCTGTCGGCGGACATGTGTACTGCTCACTCGCTTGCGATTTTCGTGAAATACGTATACAAGGAGTATTCAAACAATATTTCATCGATATTTGCACATTCTGTGACGATTCTTTTACTGTTCCGAAACATTCGGTACATTGGTATAAATACGAATCGAACTTTTCGTTAAATATTTAGCGTTATCTGGAAATATTGTTGTTGATATTAAAAATTATTATAATTATTGTAATTTTGAATTATATCTTGCCATTGAGAAATATACAAACTTACATAAATTAATTATACGTACCTTATAACAATACAAATAATTTAAAATAAAATTATATTAAATTTATCTTAATAATTTAATTTAAATTATGTTTGATTTATAATACACAATAATAATTGTATAATATAAAATAAGTAAAGTATGTAAAATAAATGAATCACAAATTGATTAAAAAATAAGAAGAATCTATTTCGGCGGACATTAAGCTAAAGACATTAAGCTAAATAACATACAAATGTATAAGCTAACTTATTTACGTATATATATATTGTCGCATTTTATCAGTCATCTTACCTACTTTAATATCGCAATTTGTCTTATCCACGTGTTAATGGCAAAATTATGTCACTTGATCTGCTGCTATGCTTGAGTATTGTAACCAAGATCATTCCACAAGTTACATTTTTTTTAATTTCGTAAAAGCGCTTTTCTTAAATTTATGATGCTCGCACGGACGTATCTGTTGGCTTGATTTATCATAACGTTCTTGCAAATAATATGTTGAGATACACTTTTAATTCAAGAAATTGCGAAGAAAGAGATGCGTTGCATTCAGAACTATGTTAGCGCACAGGATTGCTATATCAACGTTTGCTTTTGCTAAATCGCTCATAGACCGCGCATGTCGAGCGTACTTCGTCGCTTATGAAATCATTACAATGACCTTGGGTCAATAAACGCACTCCGTTGTATCGGTCGTTCAAATATTTTATGCCTCAATTATGACGCGACTACACGGATCAGGTCTTACGACATACGTTATAGGGCATGCGTACTCCATTTCGACAATAAGAGTTTGCGATCTTAATTTTGTTAATGTATTGTTTATTCTCTTTCACACACGCATTCTAAATGCTTTTATTCTTTATATAAATGTGTGTTATACATATATACATTATTAGCATAGCGATATAATATTTGTGTAGAGCGGTTCATTAAACTTTCTATTGATAATACAGTGACCAAATCATTTAACAAGCCTACAAAAGAAATTAGCTACAAACGAAATGCTATTTCAATAATTTTTAGAATTAGAGAAAGATGAAGAGTTAGTTGAACCGAGATTAAAATTAAACTACCTTGGTAGAAACGGTCATTAATCATTCTATCGTTTCTTGTCAATCGTATCATCTGATACGAATGCACGGTGTACCAATGTGTCAGACGTATATTTTAACACATGCCTGTATTATGTAATAACGTCTATATCTGACGTTGTATATATAATATAAACGTAATTTCTTCAGAAAAAAAGACCAGATTTGTCCACCGACAGTAATAATCGTTGCGATAGATTTGGTTCATAATGCCATTTCTCCTAGGTCAGTTAGGTCTACTCGATTGTTTGATTACATAAGACTCATCATTGCCTATTGTCAGTGTCAGCAATCATCCACGAAGGGCAGATTAAAATCTAACTCGGGAAAATCTTAGTGCACGATCTTTTCCTCTAATGTATACCTTGTAGTATTTATTATAAGAAGCGTACTTTCGTCGAAGCTATACGTGGAGATTGTTTCTTAATTCACGGTATGGAAAGACAGATACAATTTGTGGTAAGAAGTTTTTTCGAACATTTTACTTTTTCTCTTTAGATATTACAGCGAGGCTAACGAGAAAAATTAATTCGAATAGCTAATAGTAAGAAATTTATTCTTTTGCTTATTTTTTGTTAAGACACATTATCGTTTTATCTGCAATGCTATTCGTAAATCCTTCAAGCAATGCGAGTGCAGATAGGTCGGTGCAGTAGACGAAGAACGCGCACTTCAGGCGGAGATGCGTGCGCTAAGCAGTCCAAGCGACTTTTTAGAAGTAACCACCTCAGCAGGATTTCCTCTATATGGCTCTGCAATAGATAATTTAGTGTGTGTAAAACTGTTCTCGTAGTGCAAAGTGAACGTAAAACTTCAAACGCGTTTTTCTCAAAACGCATGCCATGATTTTCAAAACGCGTGTCCAGTCAGTGTATCTTGAAAACAAGATTCGACTAATCGACTTGCAATTTTAAACCGGACAATAAAAACTATTTCTTAACGTAAAATTTTTGTTATGACATTTCATGTTTTTTCTAGTTTTCAGAAACTAAGCCAAAAGTCATAAAACTTCAAAAATAAAACTTTTTGTTAGATTCAAAAAGAATTGTTGACATTGATCAGCTGCCATTTTGTTTAACGCAATATTTCGAAAAACGGCTACATGAAAAGTAAATCTATAGATGTATATGTGTTTCCTGCTCGTACAAATTAAAGTAGCATATATATATATATACAGCACATTTTCCTTTTATTTTTTTTAAGTATGTTTAAATATATGTATGCGCGTTCGAAAGTAGATGTGTTTATTCAATTACGTTTTCTTACGTTTAACAAATATAGTTAAATCTGCAAGGCAACCTTTTCGTTATTTATTTCTTATTTGAATTGTTGTTGAGCCATTGTTCGATCCTTAATATGTTATTCTTACGCAGACGCTTTATTTTCCCGTGACAAACAGAGAACGGGTTTGGATAAATTGGAGCTCGCTAATCGTAAGAAGAGGTCAGTAGTGCAGTTTAGCCGCTCGTATAAGAGCAGCTCGAACATCAGTAACTCCATTAAAGTAGATCAACGTTGCACGGTGTCACCATGAACGTGGTAGTGATACCGTTCTTTTTAGGTGAGAATTCGGAATTATCGTGACACCCGCGTTGCGAGTCGGGACTCGAATCGCGCCTATCGTTTCCAATACTTTGTGATTGAATTTCATTTTGCCGAAGGTCGTTGTATTGTAAGTACTGATAGCTAGAATGATATGCGTCCAAGTCGGCATGTCGCGAATCGAACGATCAATCCCCCGTTACCGAACGTTGCTCGTTAGAAATACGAAAAACGCTATAGGTAATCGAGATATTTAACCGTAGACATCGGCCTGCTTGACGTCATCACTACATTAATCTAGGTTCATTCAAGCTTAACCGGCCCATTCAAGCTGACGGTCGAATAATACGTCGCCTGATCAGATGTCATAACTTGCCTAGTGCGCGCAATGATGTAATGACCTTTTTTCCTTAGCCGCGCATCTCACTGTGGACGAGCCATGGGAACATGGGCCGGAATACACATTCCAAGTCCAGGTGAACTGCACGGCGATCCCAGAGGAGGGTATATATGGCAGCGTAAGGCTGAACTTGGTATCAAAGCTGATCTGCCAACCGAAGGGCAGTCATATGTTGAGTTGTCACTTCGAGGAATCCAAGGCAAACAGCTTCGTTGTGGATAGTTTGGATCCCTCGGAACCAGTAGTACTAGCCGGTCTGGTAAAACGGCAGCCGGCTTACGAGATCAACGAGGATCAGTTCGAGATCAAGTTCAACAAGCGGGGGCTGGATAGTCTAGTGGTGAATGAAAACATTCAACCGCGCGAGCTTGACATGATCCGCATGATTGTGGGCCAGCTAAGCGTAGGTGCCGTCCTCGATGGCGTTGGAAACGACATTATCTTTGACGCAATGGAGAATTTTACCCAAGGCGAGTGTTACACGACCTTCAAGATTGATAAGAAGCTTATGGGACGTCCGTTGTACGCGAAACCTAGCTACGCGCTCAGGCCGGTCTTCGGCCTCAAAGATGGCAAGCTGGTGCAGATACGAAAGATCCGGAATCTGCATATGTGCGCGCACAAAGTGCCATATTTCTTCGGCAATGCTGAAAGCTTCAGAGAAGAGAGCGACATTATGTCTGACATTGTAAGCACATTTTTATCACTTAAGTACATTTACTTTTTACATTGATTACTTGTAAATTCCTCCGTATTAATTTACATGAATATTACTGTGCGATTGTTAATTTTGACAGATATTGAGTTGAGGAAAAAGTTTCTTCGTATTTTTTAATTCAGAATTGTGTATACAATATCTTCGTCAAAAATAAACGAAATTTAAATTTTAAAAAAGGGTTTTTAAGCTTGAAATATCTACTTTCAAAAGGTTACTATATTTTTTGAGTTTATATGAGTTTGGTAATATTTTTATATTTAAAAACTTACGAGCTGAAAAAGATGAAAAATTTTCTTTTCACTTTGGAGGTCTCTCACGTATCCAAAAAAATTTACGAAAATTTTCGACTACCTATCGTGAAAGCTTGAAGCTACAAAATCATTTTTTTTTAATATTCCTATGATTTTTTGTTCCTGAGTTATTCGCGAGTTAAGTAAAGGAGCATTCTGACTTTGATTGCTCATAACTCCGATAAAAATCTTGCCGCAATTTAAAAAACAGATTCTTAAAGCTGAAACTTTGCACTAGCGAATGATATAATTGTAACGAAAATTTCGTAACAAATGAAAAATTTTTGTAAAAAAATTTTTTAAATACGAAGAAACTTTTTTACTGACCTAATATATTAACATAACGAATATATAATATACATTAATAAATTACTTTTAGTACTTTTTAACTAGACTCCAACTTGATATAAATTCGAATTTAATCTTAATTTAATTAAAACAATATACAAAGTAATGTTTAATATACACTGTTAGAAATGTTCTTAAATTTCATTAACTTTTAATGTACATTGGTGAATGAAGTTAAATTTAATTTCTCTGTAACTGAAAGGACTATTAATGCACATGTTAATGAGATTTAAGTTTACAATAACTGAAAAATTAAGTGTAATGAAATTTAATATACTTTTCATTTACGGATATAAATGACATTTAATTAATCGTAATTGAAATAACTATTAATGTACATATTAATGAAATTTAATGTACTTTTACATTTACGAATATTAATAATATTTTAATTAATCCTAATACTATTAACGCTTAACGTTTAATACGTTTACGTTTCTTACATGTCATTAAACGTAAATTACTTTTCAGTTACCGACCTCGTACTTTTCATTAACGTGTAAATTAATTTCTATAATAATGTGTTCATTAATTTCAATACACACGTTCATCACATTTAAGACTACTGTAATTTAGTTTTTGTTTACATCATTCATTACATTTAATTTCGTGCATAACCACATGCTTCCTTTACATGTTAATTAAAATTCATTGGGAAATTTCTAACAGTGTAGTGTTACACTTTTAATTGCTGCGTTAATTGAATTCATTCTCTTTTTTATTACTGCAGAGTTTGTCGGATGGTCACATCATTATAACATCAACAGAATTTATATCAGGTACCTCGAACGTGATAACAACGAGCAAAATAACAGAGACCGTGATAACAACCCTTTACGAGAACGTAAGGCTTAGGCTCGAATCGATTCAAGCTGCGAAAAGCGAACCGCCAGCTGTAAAAGAAGCTGAGCCCGCTAGTGTCTTCATAGGCAGGTGGTTAATCGACGATTCGTCTGAGGAAGACAATTAAATGATTTTGGTGTTATATGTTTGGTGGTGCATGAACAGACGTTTGATATATATTGAAAGGCGAAATTAAAAAATTCATTTATCGCAAAGTGACTTATACTAATTTGATTGATTCTTCCTTCTACTATGTAAATTTCAGGTGATTACGGAATTGTGCAACATTGCATTTTCATTAAGCATATATTGCAAATATTACGTTTGTGAGTGTGAATGACATTTGGGATAACTATAAATTAAATTATAATGATAATTAATAAGACGACAATCGTAGTAAAAGTGTTGAATTTTCATATATGAGAATGAAGCTTTATTTACTTGTATGACATTGTAAGAACGGCAAGAAATAAAAGTTAAATTTATATATTGATTATCTTTGTACTTTATCAAAATTTGCTCTTAATCAATATCCAATTTGTCAGACTTTTTAATTACGAAAGTTACAGTTTGTATTGTTGAATATGTCATTTATATACATCATTTGTAAATCCAATTGTTTAATGTCTAAAAATTCTTTAAAAAATTTACGAAGCGATCACATTGTCTTTTGCCGTTTTGAATTTATTCGCATTGGCTTATTCCATTTTGCACTTATTCTATTTCTCACTTTAAATTTTGTAGAATTAATTGAATAAAATTTTGGATATCATATCATATATTTATTCTTATATATAAAGAATAATCATATATGTATGCATATTTAATAGAAAATTTAAAATATTTTTTATAACGCAATTATAATTGTAATTGTTATTGTACATATATTGAAAAATATTAATAAATATATATTTTATTTATTTATTTTTACAATAATCATAAATTAATTATAATATAATTTTTGACCTTGCTGAAATACAATAACTCTATCATGTATGATTGGTATCGGAAACTCACGTGTTCAGGTCGCTATCTAAATTATTTTTCTCAGCATCCGATGTGTCAGAAAATAGGACTCATAGTGGGATTAATAGATGGAGTTCTTTTATTGTCGCATCCTGTTTTTCACACCACAAATCTTGACAAGATCATAAAAACATTATTAAACAATGGGTATCCGTTGCAATTGATTTTTTCCACAATCAAACAAAGATTAAAATTTCACTTATGAGGCAGACGTGATAGAAATGGTGACGACAAGAGAGAGAAGAGTAATAATAAAAAATACTTTACTATACTTTATATTTCCGGTATATCAGAAAAAATTAAGAACTATTTAAATATCAACAGACTAGTCAGTATGACTTATAGAGGTGTTAATAAATTGAATTGTTTCATCAGATTTCATAAAAACAGGCTTTCATTAATAATGTATACCAATGTAGTGTACAAAATATCATACAAACAATGCGATGCAGATATGTAGAATTTTAAAAGCGAGAATTAGCGAACACCAAAATCATATTAATTAACCATAATCATAATAATACATAGAAAAACAGAGCAAAGATCAGTAATCACGGAGCATCGTATGGAATATTCGCATGAATTCGACTGGAATAACATTAAAATTTTAGATAAAGAGAGAATTTTAAATAAAAGACTAATCTTCGAGATAATTCATATTCAGAATAAAAAAAAAATAGCCTAAATTATAAACTAACACCGAATTATTAGATAAAGCTTATGAGAACTTATTATTATAGTAGTAAATGAGTTTTCATCTCTTTAATGTTCATTTTATTTATGTTTTATTATTTCCCAATAATGCAATGATTTACGACGGTTATTATTACACGGAGAAAATTTTATACTAAGTTTTAATATAATTTTAAATTACACTTTACTATATCTTGAATTTTCGTATGGACCCTCACAACATAATTCCGACTTAACTTTTACTATGGTACGCAAACAAAATTTCCTAGATATATATTTTTTACTTGTTTTTACAATACTAACTTTCATTCAACAAGATTTGATTTTGTAATAAAAAATTTTACTATAAAATTTACTACAAAAAAGTGTAAAAATTACGTTATATTATTGTTTTTAAAAAAATAATTATAGTATTTAAACTTATAATTTACATGAAGACCGCAGCTACTACCACATTATAGTAATTTTAAATATAAAATTTTCTCCGTGTAGATAAATCCTACCGATTAAATAGCTAATATCTCTATTTCTTGCGCATTTTGAAGATCATGTAAGTTTTGTATCTAATTGTCTGACTTATTATTGTATAATATAATAGATTAATTGCACCATCGTCTGAAAAGTTTTGAGCCTCATCATGAAGATGGCGTTACTCGTCAAGGCCATTCTGGTATTATGTCTGACTTATTATTGTATAATATAATAGATTAATTGCACCATATTTTTTAATTATTTGCATAGTGCACCAGAAAGTACATAATGACTTCGTTAAAACAAATATTCACGTACTTCAGATTGTATTGTACGAGGGTCGTCTGAAAAGTTTTGAGCCTCATCATGAAGATGGCGTTACTCGTCAAGGCCATTCTGGTATTATAATCGTGATACTTAC
>NW_017297029.1:465205-465548 GCF_001594075.2 Trachymyrmex cornetzi
GTGATGGCGACTGTTTTTTGGGACAGTCATGGAATTGTGTTGATCGACTATCTTGAAAAAGGTAAAACAATAACAGGGACTACGCATCATTGCTTGACAAGCTGAAGGCAGAAATTGAGAAAAAACGACCGCATTTGAAAAAGAAGAAAGTGCTGTTCCATCAAGGGCCGTGTTCCGATATACACTGCTAGTACTGAAAATCTATAGTTCACGTTACATATACTGTAGATTTTCAGTACTGGCAGTATATATCGGAATACGCTTAAGATAACGCACCGTCTCACACTTCGGCGGTCGCTATGGCAAAAATTCACGAATTGCGGTTCGAATTAATTGACCATCC
>NW_017297029.1:467451-470347 GCF_001594075.2 Trachymyrmex cornetzi
ATATATATATAATATCACAAAACTTTGTTATTTTGTAACACAACAATTTTTTTATAATTACTGACTTGGAGAATATTTTAAAATCAGAATCTATCTTTCCCTTTTTTTTCAGACCACTTCCACCAGTCATATCACTATCTCAAAAGATAAATTTGTATCCTACACAATATCGGAGGGTGTAATGAAAACGGCAAATAAATCACGGATTATGCATCCTTATCAAAAGATAAGCCTAAAATTGAAGCGAATAGATCTCGTTGAAACTTTGAAAATTTCACCGCCAGAAATCCAAAATCCAGCCTCGACGAGTCTATTTGCTTTTTCAAATTTGCAAACTGTACCGGAAGACAAATAATTTGAAATATTTGTCGTGCCCCATGTTGAAGAAAATCCAGGAAACTGTTTCACAGATCTATGTATGAAAGTTAGTTACAAATGACATATATATTCAATAATCTATTATTAATATTCAATATTTTGTAATGGAATTTCTGTTTGTAAAATTTAACGTTATTTGAATATATTAAAAATATATATATGTATATGATCTAAAGTAAAATTATATTATTTTATTTATAGTTTATAAGTCGTTAAATACAATCGTAATAAAGGGTTGTTTAAGAATAATGCAGCTTGAAATTGACATTAATTCTTTGAATATCTTCTTGGTAAGTGTTCTCGCTGTATTGTCAGTGATTGTTCTCGCTACAATTCACATCCAGAGTGAACTAATTTGACTTCGTTTAAAGCTCGTGTGTAAAGAGACTTCTGCTTTTAACACAAATCTGCCTAAGAAATATATTTGTTGCTATATAAAATATAATGCGCTTTCGACAAATATGGTCACCTGCTCTTCGCCTAACAAAATGTATTTGTCATCAGAATAAATAATAATATTACTTTACAATTATAATTATAAGAATAATCTAATAGTGAAAAAAACGCCTAAAATTTAATTTAAAAAATAAAATATCTTTGAAATTAATGTAAAATATATTTGGCACAATGTCATAAATAAATGCTTTAGGATGTAATAAAAATTTTCCATTTTCATAGAATTGATTACAGTAATATTATTAACTTCAACACAAACAAAAAGATTGAAGTTAAAACGCTCTGTATATTATTATTTATACACTGAAAGAAAAGATTGGTTGCTGCAGTAGCGAATTAGATGGTTAAATATGGCATAGCATTTTTAATTGACTGCAGCAACCAATTTTTGGTTGCGTCAGCTAATTGAAATCCTATACTGACATTGCGGATAAGCTAACACAACCAACAATTGGCTGCAGCAACCAAAAATTGATTGTTGCAACCAATTAAAAATGCTATGCCATATTTTACCATCTAATTTGCTGCAGTAGCCAATCTTTTCTTTCAGTGTATTATTATGTAATTATGTATGATCATATATGTGTATGAACGTGCATACGTCATATGCGGTCATAATATACGGCATCCTGGGGTTCACTATAGACGCAAGCGCTGTTGAATATTACGCTGTTAAATTATGAGCATGTTCTGATATAAAGGAGCGTACGAGTGTAAGAGGAGTAGTATCAACGTACGTGTAGAGTGTAGCAAGGCGCATTGTCACGAGATGTACGCCAGCGTGATTCCGTACTTCCTAGGTCGGTAAGCCATTAACAAGTATAACTACTTGAATCCACGTGCTTACCATTCAATGTTGCATTCGTCTATCCAACTCCTAAAGAAAAAAAAGAGAGCAAAATGAAGCAAAACAAAAATAAATTGTCAAGGACATTGAAATATAATTATATATATCTAGATATTTATCACTAATTTAAAAAAAAACTCTTTGTAATTTGCTTTAGAGCTGTATTTTTTATTAAATGTATGCAGACTTAATTTGAGTTGAGGCTATATATCGATTTCTGGATAGTTTAATTGAGAGAAGTTCAAACAAAATTTTCTTTAAGTTTGATTCAAATTTTGAAAGCAAAAAAAGATCAAAAAAGAAAGGGAGAGAGGGGGGGGGGAGAGAGAGAGAGAGAGAGAGGATATTATATCATAATTAGAGATTTTAAAAGTTGCATTTATAAAAAATATATCTTTTTAGCGATAAATGCTAGATATTAATATTGAATAAATATTTACTTAGCCGCCTACGTAATCGTCAACGATACGTCGGAATGGACGTTCGGGCCGGAATACTCGTATGATATGAATATCACTTATGTAATAAAACCAGATCCCCACGATCATGTCCAAAAGATACAATTGATCTCTACAGTAAAATGTCGTCCTAAAACATCAGATACCATATTCTGCCATTTGTATAATATTACGATATCGGAAATATTCGAGAATTACAACATGACGCGGGAAGCACAAACGGAACAAGTATTTGAGATTAAATTTAACGAGCACGGTGTGGAAGGCTTGGTGATCGAGCCACCGTCTCGCATGGAACTCGTGAACGTTCTTCGAAAGATTGCCACTCAATTTAACGTGATTGTCGATCGGCGAAACATTGACATGTCGCAATTTATGGCCAGGGAGAACTCGACAATGGGCGATTGCGCGGCCGCGTACAAGATCATGCGTGAGGAAGCTGAAAGTGACACGATCGAGGAAATAAATACTGATTTTCGGCTCAGGATATTGCCATTGGTCGACGCGAAACCTGGGATGACTCTCTCGATCGAGAAATCTCGGATGGGATGTATTAATCCACCGCGATATGTCGATTTTTCAAGGGGAATCTTAGATATGGTATGTATGTGCGTATATCTGCACTGTTAGAAATTTCTCAATGAATTTTAATTAACATTATGTAAAGGAAGCATGTGGTTATGCACGAAATTAAATGTAATGAATGATGTAAATAAAAACTAAATTACAGTAGTCTTAAATGTGATGAACGTGTGTA
>NW_017297029.1:470500-488050 GCF_001594075.2 Trachymyrmex cornetzi
AAATTTCATTACACTTAATTTTTCAGTTACTGTAAACTTAAATTTCATTAACATGTGCATTAATAGTCCTTTCAGTTACAGAGAAATTAAACTTCATTCACCAATGTACATTAAAAGTTAATGAAATTTAAGAACATTTCTAACAGTGTGTGTACATATATAAATTTTTGCTTTGTACTTTTTTGCAGAGGAGATTTGTTAGCAAAATACAGGTCAATTCAAACAAATTCGAAACCTTCACTGAATTCGATGGAATAGTAAGATATCCGACTGAAGAATCCGAAATGGAGACGTTATCATTTAAAGAAATAATACAGATTAATCTAAACAGCATTGAACCCGCGCCGAATGAACTTCCGACTCTGTCCTACCCCGAACTGGTCGATTTAAATACTAACAATGATATACCAAGCAATTTTATAAATTAAAGCGACAATATATATCTATATATTGTCTCTGATAATATATTGTATATCTATATGTCACGTTACATATATTGCAGGCAAGCTATACAATTTGCTGGTATTAAATATTTAATCAAATTAAGATTATCAAATTGTAAACAGTATCAAATAAACAGTATCTTGTGTATAAAATTAAGTTCTTCTTTTCATCTTTGATCCCTTAACTCTTTTTATCCACACGCTACCACACACTTCTAACCTACTAATTCGTTTTAACTTAAAATTCTAGGGAGTATATTTTTTCTGAAAAAAGCTATGAGCTTTCAATATTTTCAGAGGCAGGTTAATGAATAATTTATCCAAGGTAAGTAACTATTATACAGTTTCGTCACGGACATTTCATGAGAGGATAATACTATTTCCTGCAACAAATTTTGGATATACTCTAGCATGAAACTTTGAACTTAAGTAATACATAAAATTTTAATTGTAACGCACAAAATTTTAGTCTTGTGCTAGGAAATATGCAATTGTAGCAAATCTGTTAAAGGTCAAAAGCAAGTGGATTACATTTCCACGAAGTCTTCTAATATAATTGGCGCTGATGCGTCGGGTGAATTAAAATGAATTACATAATAAGAATGTCCTTAACGACATAAAGGCAGTATAAAAGCGCTTTCAAGATTAAGAGTGGCGTCAAACCACGATTTATATATACGGTGATATGATCGTTGCAATATTTATACCATTCTTTTTAGGTAAGTCAACTGTTCATAAATTAACATATCATTGTAAATTTTATATGTTTCTTTATAAATTATATTTCTTCTCTTTCGTGAAATTAACTTTTAATACACACGATGATTTTCCGAACCTTTGTTACATACGATGTGTCTCAAATTAATTTTCATTACTTTTACGAGTATAAAACAGTTATTAAGTGATTCTTACGTATACTTCAGAAAATATTTTTATAAAGTTGTATACCTAAAAAAAAATAGGAAAAGATGGAACCATTTAGTTAAGTGTTTTTAGTTTCTAGAATAAAAAGTGTGTAGGACACGAATGACCTAATCGTGTGTATAAAGGTTAAAAAGTAATGTTTTTATAGCGTATGTCTTTCAATAAATAGATAATAAATGTTACAAATAAAATATAAAGCCGCGATAATTAATAATGACCTAATGATAAGAGTGATAATGTTCTATAAATTGCCACATACAAATTTTAATTCTTTAGCCGTGCAACTTCCTATCGAGGATGGTGCGTGGCCGTATGGACCAGAGTACATCTTCACTGTTCACATGAACGTGACAGGGATACCACAGTGTTCTCGTCCAGCATGCGGTAATCCGTCCGGCTATCGTATCACCTCTCGATTGCATTGCATCCCGAGGAGAAATAATACTCTGAGCTGTAGCCTTAGATACGTCGATGGCTTTGATTTTGGTATGATCGGTGAGGAAGACAATATCGTGAGCCGGCGAAAAAATATCACTGAAGCGCCTATCGAGTTATTTTTTGATGAGAAAGGCATCGAGAATATCATCACGAGCCAGCTGACGCGAATCTATGACCTCAACATCTTGAAGACGGTGGTCGAGCAGCTGCATCCCGGCGACAATTTTAATAATATCGGGGATGGCACATTTGAGGGTGAAACCGCATCCACCATAGGCAGATGCAACGTCACCTTCGATGTGTATCATCATTCTGGGGTTGGAAATCCGAACGAGACAAGATTTCGATTAAAACTATTGCCGCCGAGATTGCATATCACTTCCACAGAGACTCTTATCATCAATAAACAAACGAATCTTAATCATTGCAGCTGCTACGCAGACAGTTACTTTCGCAAATATGGTGATACGGTTGTCTATCAACGCTTGCAAGCGGATTTAGTAAGTTATCTACAACAATATTGTGAATAGTCTGCTTATATCCAGATAATTAAGTGTCTAAAATCGGATCATAAGACGTTTTTTGCGTCTAAAAGACGACTTAAAGACGTCTTATATCACAATTTTAGATTTTGTATTGTTTGGATATGTTTTTTATGAACACTTTTAACAAATTAAATTTATTTTTAACATTTTGTATCAATTTTTGGCTAATACTTCGTGCTCGAAAAGAAGCGTAAGATCAGAAATTATTCTTCATTTGTACGTGTTATTTTTTTAGGATATTATGATTAGTCATATGGAAATCAGTGAAACGAGTTTTAGTTCGTCAACAACAAGGAAGGGTATATCGATTTCAAACCACAAGACGTATAATATAATCGAAATTACAAAAATAATTTTGGAAGACATTCAGCCTGCCACGAGAGATCCGCCCGCGATCGTGAAACCGGGCGAGACCAAGATACTTGCTAATCATGACATAAGAAGTATTTCTACTTCCTATTAATAATAATTATTAAAAATGTTAATGTTATGAATACAATTAAATTAATTCTCTCTAAAAGAAAATAATAAAAATCTCTAGAAATGCAAAAAATCTGACCGAAACTTTTGCCGAAACTGAATCGAAACACTCGACTACATGTCAATTTCAACCGAAACCGAAATCAAAATTAAAAAATAGGAATTCTATGAAGGCCATATGTATAGACACGTCCATATAAATATAATATACTTTTTCTTCATAATAAATCATAATTTATTAAAATAATAATTAAATTTCGGCCGAAATCGAAAACCGAAATATCGGTTGTGTGTCAATTTTGGCTGAAGAATATAAGTACCTCTTCTTCATAAGCATCATAATTTAATTATTGAAATAATAATTACTCATATTAAAATTAATATTTATGAAGAAGAGCTATAAACTGATACGTAATGAATGTTCGTTTCCAGTTTCGGTAAAAGTTTCGGTCGGACACACACACTCTAATTATTTATATAATAAGAGAGTAAAACAATATAAAAAGTAAAAGATTATTATATAAATATCTATATATATATATAATAATCAAATGTTCTTAATATTATTTCTTTAAAAGTTTTAATTATGTATTATTACTATTATAGTTAACAGTAATGCAATAAAACTTAGTAAATAGTAAATGCACATAGTAAATTTTTTTATTTATATTTCGCATACATTAAATTATAACTAGAATGATGGACGCATGTTCACGTACACACACAATATGGAATGTGCGTGTATACGCGCGTATGTGTGTGTATACGCGCGTATGTGTCTATGTATGAAATGTATACGTATACAATAATCATCTTAATTGAGAATTATTCAATGATTGCGATACTTAATTCTAATTAGTCCAATTGCAAATGGCCCTTGAGAATTTTTGAATCGTATAATCACACACAGAGCTAATATAAACGTGTTTCAAATTTGAGTCACATTAAATTTCATTTTTATGTTTTAACCCAATTTTTTCCGTATTTATATGTGAATGCGTTGTAATTATATCCACATATACTTCGTATTCTCTTGGAATGATAATGCAACCTTGACATTAATGAATTTAATACTTTTAGGCAATAAATTTATCCACAAAAAACTAATTTGGAGAATAGAAGTAATTTATGCAAATCGTGATAACATGCATTGCACTTAATTCATTATAGATAATTTCTCACATCTTCTAACATAATTATACTTAGCATCCGTTATAATTAACAGTTGATTCGTCGTAACCTAAGTCAACTACATAATTGTAAATGCAAGAAGCATGCTAAATTTTTAATAAACCTCTAATATGCATCCCTTGCAGTAATTTTTAAAATTTAATGCACACAAATAATTACGCAATACAAATATAAATGGAGTTCGTCCCAAAATATTTCTGAGCTGAATATTATAATGCCTAAACAATATTTCGGTATGTGAATTTATATACATATTTAGTTCTATATAAATTTATACGGAAATATATAGTATTTATAAGAATGTATTTTTATGTTTTCAATGCTGAATTAAATATAATGTAAAAATAAGTTATTAATATTTCTAGCTCAATCCAGCTCAGACCGATAAGGTCTTTTTGTTACTTATTGTGTATTCATATTGCAGTCTTATTTCCAGGGTTGGATAAGTTAATGTTTTTTTTAAACTAAATTAAGTTAAAGTTAATGGCTTATAAAATTAAGAAAATTAAGTTAAAAGTTGAAGGAATAAAGTATTAACTTAATAAAAGTTAAGTTAAGATTGAATTAATTTAAGTTAAAAAAAAAAGTTAATTTTAAATGCATCAATTTTTAATTTAATTTAGTTGCTTTTAAACTTTAATTTATTAACTTTTTTTTAAATAAAAAATTTTTCTATCTCTCTTAATGCTAATATTTTTTTTCTTTTAAAGTCAAACATCATAAAAAATCATTGAACTGTTTCTAAATTAATTCTCTAATGTTTGACTTTAAAAGAAAAAAAAATATTAGCATTGAGAGAGAGAGAACAATTTTTAATTTAAAAAAAGTTAATAAATTAAAGTTTAAAAGCAACTAAATTAAGTTAAAAATTAATGCATTTAAAATTAACTAAGTTAAGTTCAAAGTTATTAATTTTTTAACTTTTAACGTTTTAACTAGTTACTATCCAACCCTGCTTATTTCACATTGTTTGTTTCTAAAAAAACTTTAATTAATAACGAATCTTGCGACTTAACTTTCACTTGATTAGAAAAGGAGTAGAGGAAAGTCGCTGATACTGACATAGGTTTTCTAAAGTGACACCCCCTTATTTCTCAGAAACTAACTATTGTACTTTATTTATTATTATTTATTATTAATACTAGTAAAATCATGATCTGTTTAGCTAATTAAAGAAGTACAAACTCATAATTCATATATTTGTGGCTTATTTCTATACCAAATCAGCTAAAAACCAATTCTATGAATCCGAGAAGAAAATTCTTACGGTGTTCTTTTGCGCGCAAATTGCGTAATTAAAATAATAGTGACTATATTATTGATAATATTATGTCATTTTAAATGTTTATAGTTTCATAAATTAGTTTTCTTTAGAATAGGATATATCTTTATTTATAAAATAGGAATGTTGGTATTATTGCCTACTATATCAGTTTTGGAGCCCATTTTGTCAGACGCTCATTTTTGCATAACTTACGAAAAACTTAATTATTGCAAACTTGCAAACAGTGTTATAAAAATTGCTTATACTATCTGATAGAAGACACTTTTTTTACTTTGTATTTATGTTTTTAAAGTTGTATTGTTATTTTTTGTTTAAGAAATATTGTCTAAAGACAAAGTGGTATGTCGGTATCGGTGACCTTCCTCTACTAATTCTTTTAAACAATTAATTTCTGAATCTATATATATCTATATACGCTGCGTGTAATAATAACACATTGCAAAGATACGCAATATTCGAAAGAAATTTGCATTTTTTAACTGTTTTATTCGCAGATAACAATCATGAATATTGTTTTAAATTCATAAATATGTTACGGTTCGAATCGATTATAAATATATTGTAAATATTAAATCATCAGAATCAGTTTTAAACTTCACAATACTTATAATGGCACGATTACAATTACTTTTGTGCGTCAACATAATTATTATTCATTGTCGTCCATTCACAAAGTACACGATCAGTCGTCGACTAATACCTTTCGCATATGCATTATATCGAATATGTTAATGACAATAGAAGCTATTGCCACGCTAATGAGAGAGCAGATTTCAGAAAAGTATCAAAAGGCCTTCTTCTTCCTATTTCAGGAATTAATTCTTGTTTAAAGCCAGACAAAATGTATAAAAAGTGATTCTCGATATTCTAGTGTATATAGAAAAAAGCATAAAGTATATAATTTGTACAGTCATTGTAAATTACGCTGGATATAAAATTCATCGTTCATGTAATATTAATGTGCAAGAAAAATAGTCAATCAAAAAGCTTTAGACCGTTATGACTTATAACCTTCTGATTGAATACTGTGAATCACCGAGTGTATAAAATAACCATTTAAATAGATCACAAATCTCTTACATCTAAATTATCAAATACGTATGTGTGTATTTCGTGTTAAGTATATATTTATGACTGTACTATGTAATTTGAGTGTTAAATTATTCTATGTATATAGCACGTATTTGCAGAACAAGATTTATCTACATAAAATGTATACAGAATAGTACAAAACTTTAATTTCTTGACAACAAAATTAATTTTTTTTCTTTGAAGAGAAAAAACTCGCGAAAATTATCATTTTGCAATAAATAATCATTTTAAAGTTCAATGATCGATGCTCTTGCTAACAGAATAAAAATTAAAATTTTTCTAAAAAATCTATTGTTGAAATTAATGCCGGTATACCCTGTACATTCTGAATTTTTGAGTATGCGCTTTGAATATTTCTCAATGGTTTCTAGCATGTTTTCTACTTGTTTCACTTGAATACTCGATGTAAAATCGATTTATACAAATCTGATATTGTGGTATATGTATAATGTAAAAACGAATGATATGATTGCATAAACAATGGAGAAGGAGAATTCCACTTTGCACAGTAAGATATGATAAGTCGCACGTAGTAGAAAAGTGTTTAGAATAAATAGTGCCGATTCAAGCGACTTACACATAATAATCTGTACTTTTCTTATCTTGTAAGTAAATACACTTTCTGGCACGAGAAATATCGGTATTCGATACCGTAAATCTTGAATACTTAGATCAAAGTTATTATCGCCATTTTATAATAATCTACTTAAAAATTATTTTAAATTTGAAAATCTTATATCGCACATACATTTAATTGACTATATGGACATATTCGTACATTTTAATCAAAAAATATCTAGACTTTATAGTAATAATGTAATTTCTTATACCAAATATAATCTTAGCATTCCTTGTTATGTATTTCGTTCGTTTAACAAACAGGGATCAAATGATATTTCATCAGATTCCAAAGGAGTTCCCCTTCTCATTTCGTGAATTTTTCCTAGCAGTAGTAATCCCTAATATTCTCTTCAAAAACAAATTAACTTAATCTAGGTATGTACAAATATTACGCTCATGGAAGAAGCGTGTGCGCAATCCGATCAAAAGTTCTTGTATACAAAAGATAAACGGCACGCGTTAGGTAGAACAACACGGTGACGGATTGATGCCGACATTATTGGCCGTTATTTACGTTGTTCTGTTGATTTTTCACAGAGTCCATATTCGGCATGTAGTCCATCGCCATCAGGCAGGCAAATACCGTCATCACCATCTTTGGCTTCACCTCGGTAATGTCTTCCGGTAACGCGTAGACACGCGCACCGCACTTTCGTGCCAAAGATATCGCGTACTTCGCATTGTCCAGATTTTCCTGTGCAACAAAAGAAACAATAGTGTTGATTAATCATGCCAACAATAAGGCGTCAAGAGGGATTGATTCATCTAGACTAAAATGTTTCACATTTTTGTGTAATCGAAACTTTCAGCTTTGAACTTCCGTGAGCAATATAGGAGAAAAATTTCCAATTAAACATTAATTATGGATACCTACTAATACCTACAGACACGGAGACAGATATTTGAACGATTTGTGGGTATAAATTATTTGAATATGCTGGATAAAATTAGGGACAAGTGTTTTTCTACCAAAATATGTGTAATGAGGGTTTGGTTTGCTAAGTACTTTATGCAATTACAGATTATTTTTATCAATCAAAACAAAAATTTGAGATTGACTTGGATTCATTAAATTTTACCGATACGATAAGTAGTATAAGTCATAAAAAAAATAGAAATCTGTAAAAGTTTTTGAGGTCTTATTTCCTCCTTTCAGAATATGATCAGTATCTCATTTAAAATTAAAAAAAATTTTGACAATATTTGATTCAAATTTATCAAAATTATTTTTGTGCAATTTAAAGTTTTGCAAGGTTTAATTAACTTGCATTATAAATTAAGGCCGGCAAAGCTCGATATCAATGATATAACGTGAGACAAAGGTAAGCATAGCATAAGTGTGGTTTTATAGGTACGATTGATCGTACCTATAAAAGTAGTTACATTACAAATCAAATTAACTTTTACATTAACTGAGAACACAAGCTCTCAAAAATCGAGAAATAAAAGCGAAAATCTTACATGTTCAGTTCCACCCTCCTTAACGAGATTGTAATTAACCGAGCCGGGTTTGATTGCTTCGATGAGATCGAGGACGACTTTGCCATCCGCTATTGAATAATCCTGGAATCCTTTGATACTGCTTTTTCCAGCTGCCTGGAGTTTAGAATTCACCCATTGAATGATTTCTTTCTCTACGGTACTTCCCTGAGTTCCCGCTAGAGATGTCAGAATCGACAATGTATATGATCTCATCAACTGCCATATCAGGGCCAACGTTAAGGTTGCATTTCCATCGTTAATATCCTTTCCGGCGATGCCCACGAGCGAGAAGTTCATCTGTTTACCTAACTCGACAGCGTAATTGCAGTTCTCTAATGCCTCCATAAACTTTCGAAGTTTTGTGAATTTCTTGTGCACCTTATTCCAATTTACAGTGCCTGGCTTGATGATATCGTACAACTGAAAGATCACTAGACCATCAGCGAGATCTGAGTAGAGCCAATTGACATGTGGTGATACGCCCATTGAGTTCATCCAATTTCTATAGGTCTTTTCCTCTCGCGTCTCTTCTAAAGATTCTAAACCTTCAATGTTGCTTTTTGGCTTATCTAATCCAGGGTAATTGTTAAACATATTGGCGACGAAGGCTAAATTGAGCTTGTAAATACCATTCACGACATCGCTAGGCGTCACAAAACTACGACAGCCCAATTTTGCGGCTTGTTGGAGCATAATCTCCGCCCTAGACATGTGATTTGGTTCCATCAAGGCTTCCAAGGTAACACCAGCCGAGTTGGGTGCGATTTGTTTGATGAGATAAGTATAAATCTCAGAATCCGTAATGTCAGATTGGAAGTTGTTGCACCGCCTGGCGATGCCAGCATTCTCCAAGTGATGATTTACCCATCTGAGAAGAATGGCCTCCGGAGATAACTTCAACAAATCTTCGATTCGTTCACCTTCCTGCAGGAGAGTAGCTAAACCAGGGCAGTTCTCGAGAGTGATCTGGTTAAATAAGCCAATTCGGATGATCTGCCAGAGCAAACCTAGCACCAAATGGGGCGAACCTTTAGTGAGATCATGGGCATCGATGTTTATGATGTTGCAGCCAATAGCTTGCGCTGAAGACAGAGCTAGTGTCAAGTTTTCATGCTTCTTGTACAACGTCAGATTTTTCTTGTTGATTGTACGCTCGTCAATGGTGTCCGGGCAAGAATGATTGATTATTTTACTGAAAAATAGATGCAAAATTAATTAAAATTTTTGATAGGTTAACTAATTTTAGAGTTATTTATCAATCGTAAAATAAATTGATAGAACTTCAATATTTTTTATTATATTTAAAAATTAATTGAAATTTATGGATGCTTGTTAGTTCCAGTTATATTTTTTTATTACTTTTAATAACATTATTTATCAATTTAAATATTAGAAAAATAGATTTCAATAAAATTTTAGAATATAATTCGAAAATAAAAATAAATTTCTTTATCTGATTTTTTAAATGTATTAATAATAATATATTTAGGAAGGTTTATATTATAGAAATAATGACAAAAAGAGATAACTTAGGACTGGATAATAATAATACATTGTACACACCAAAGCAATATTCCATCCTTAACCTTGTCATAGAGCGTCTTTCCTTCGGAATCGATAAGCAGCAGGTGCTTCAAGTCGGGATCGTGCGACAAATTGGTATTTATCCAATCGCTGAATGCTAGTTGTTCCTCGAGCCTGACAGAATGCGTAGTTCCTTCGCTGGACGCCTCGGAAATTCCACCCAAAGTCTCAAGGTTCTCTTTTTTCGACACGACTTGCTTGAACGTGGAGCCCAATTCATTGGCCTTGAGTTCCTTGCAGAGCTTTTCGAACTCCTCGAAGGAGAGCCGACCTTTGTGCTCCAACCGCTGCTTATCATCGTATTCCTCGATCATCTGACGCACTTTGTAGCCCGGCATTTTGAAACCGCAAACGTCCAAAGCGTTTCGCAACTCGGTAACGTTGATGAAACCATCTCCATTCGCGTCAATCTATCCGAGAAAAGAAATCATTAGTCCCCTTTCATCGAAAATTCGATAAAATTGCATCATGAAAGACATTTTAGAAATCATACAAAACATTCATCCTTTTAAATTTAATTAAGAAATTCTCTTTGCGTTGATATATCAATTTTATCGATATCAATGTAATTTACAAGAGAAACAAAACTTTTTCTTTTATCTTCATTTATACTAATTTTTCGTATAGCTACTGCTGAGTGATGATAATATTAGATAATGTCTGATAAAATCAAACTTGCAGCAATACCACTCTTGATAACATTGTGCAATATTTATGGCAGTAATTTTTTCACAACGCAATTTCTGTCACGTAGAAAAGATATATATTTATTACGAAAGAGGATATTGTGTACAAATGGTGCCATTCTAAAAAGATTTATTTGTTTTAAGTACGAAAATAGAATATAAAATAGAGTGTACATGTCTATATGCAAAAAGTGTTACTATTCATAATTTGACTCTTTTTTTATTGCTAAACGTTTAATTTTCATCAATTTTTAAAAATTATCATTGATTTTTAATTGTCATTAATTTTAAATAAACTTGAATGTGTTAAAAATGCATCATTATTCACACACACACGCAATTAGACCCAAGAACTAGATGTGGATTATCAATTTTAATTTCGTTATATATATTATGCGCAAATCATTTTTATTATCCTTATGGGATGTAGTAACTCCACCAAAAAGGATAAAGCATTTGGTGAATTGGTCTGCAATTAGTATATGGGGTCTAATTGTGGATAATTGTCATTACTTTATTTAATCCAAATCAAAACACATAAAACGGCAATAAAATCATCCATAATGTAATCTTTATGATCAATCATGACTATTAAATATTTTATTAATTGTTTGATATTGTTCTGGATAAAAAAAATATAAATTTTTTTTTAAAAAGTGATCCACAATTAGTGGTTTTACCCTAGGATGGAATGAATGTGAATACTAATTTCATAGAGTTTTTTAATATAGTAAATGTAGTAAACTCATTTTTTAATTTTCTTTTACAAGAAAAAACAGAGAAAAAGAAATATAAACTTTATATAATTTAAGATTTTAATTTACAAATTATACTCAAATAATTGACAAGCATATTTATTCTTTTGTGAAGTTTTGTTGTTTAAATTAATATAAATCTAATCATAACGAATAATATATAAAATAAACAATTTGCAAGATTATTTTAATTAATTTCCGCATAATTATACGTCCACCGTTAAAATCCCATAAGAAATGAATTACACAAGAAATGCATCTACACAATTCTCGTAAAGTTACATAGAAGGCTTAGCGCGAAACTAATTCACATCATGAAAAATTCCGCTAGAAAATCCGCAAACATATCTATGCATCATTCGCAGACATCATAATTTTTACACGAGAACAATGAACATACGGTAACGACATAAATGTAAACGGTGTATTTCTGAGAAGATGATGGACTTGCATCGGAGTTACTCGGCAGTTCTTTATGAGAAATGTTCCGAAAGTATACGTACCGTCTGCTAATTAATATTTTATGTTTTCGTAATATGTACAGAAAATCGAAGTCTCTGATGTCGCTTCTTTTTCATTTACAAGACTGATCTAACAAAACAATTATATTGGAAGAAAAAAATTTTTAAATTATCATTCTTTCCATCCATTTCTATTTGAACGTTTATCGCACGAAATTTATCAGAGATATGTTAGAATCTTAACTGAAGAAATTAAAGAAAATGGAAGCTGGGTGCACTCACTAACTTAAATAGCTCTCGGAAATCCTTAAAGTACTCCAGCACGACGTCCCATCTTTTCATCTCACAAATTTCCATGTTGAGAAAAAATAGGTTTCGTTCCGTAGAAAAAGGATCAAACTGTTACGACAGACTAGAATATACTGAAACTGTCATAGAGAACTTATCAGTTTTATCGATCGCGCAACGAAGTGGAACATAAGTAAAAAATCGAATAGAATATACCCAGAAGCATCAATCAGTTTTGATAACATAATAACATTAAAAAATGTTATCATGATCTTATCATAATCAATCAAGCAATTTGAAATAAAATATATCTCAAATACCTCAAAATTAAAAAACTTTTGCGAGAGAGTATTGTGTAAGTCATTTTATTTTACACATTGAGAATCATATTTGACTCTCATATTAGTTCTTCTTCCTAATTCATGTTTTTTAAATTTACGAGTCTTATTAATCTTTTATATTTGTAACAAGATTTGTATTAAAGTGTATTATAATACACTATTATAACTATAATATATAAGCTCTGAAGAGAGTAATAAAGTTGTATTTTATATAACTATAATATACTTTCTCTAATAATTCATTTTAATTATTAAACAACAAGCCAAGAAAAATTTATATATAAATATAAAACAATATTATAATAAGTGTCGAAAAGATTAATTTTTTATCGCTCTCAT
Organism: Trachymyrmex cornetzi; assembly: GCF_001594075.2. Taxonomy (NCBI): domain Eukaryota; kingdom Metazoa; phylum Arthropoda; class Insecta; order Hymenoptera; family Formicidae; genus Trachymyrmex; species Trachymyrmex cornetzi. The sequence continues at coordinate 483,456 of NW_017297029.1, forward strand.
TTCGTCTAACCAAATCAAATAATGTTATTCGTTACGAAAGACGGCAAGTTCCTTGAGGCGAGTTTCACGGTTTTCTGATTAAGCATCTGATAAATTCATCAGTGCATAAGTATAATACGTTAATAACATAATTAAATAACCAAATTTTATCATGTTTTAATATCGATAATAGAATAAATGTTGGGAAATATTTACAAAACATACAGTTGGATCGTTCAAAAAACATATCCAACTTTATACACGTTTGATTTAATGGAAATTCTGTGGTACTAAAAATACTGTAAAAATCACGAAAAAAATATATAAACATTTTTATGGAATAACGATAATAATTCTAGTGAGACTTTATGGCAAAAAGCAAATACGTTATCTAGTTTCATGCTCTCTTATCGAAGTACATAAAACTATAACTATAAAAAATGCATCAAATATCTATAATATGTAATATATATACATAAATTTTTTATATTTAATATTAATACTCATTCTGTGTAATACAAAGAAGAAGAATTGAATAACAAAGTTAAAGGATGTGACGCATTTCCTTTTATGTCGATATAGTAGCTCTACTTATCATTTTCTCACAAAATTATCTTTCACTTCGTCACATGCAAAATGTGAAACGCAAGAAAGGTACTTCTTCGAAGTTTTTCCGTATACATAACGGACGTACCATCAATCTGCAAGCGAGAACTCGGCGACGGAAAAGGGAGTAAAAGTCCGCTAACTGAACATTTACTCTGTCGTAACGTTTCCTCGTGAAAATATATGCTTCCTGTCATTCTTTCGTTTTCCCGACGAGTTACGATTGCATTGTCACGATGCAACAAAATCATGCAATTTATGGACGCATTAGCCGAGAACGCGCGTCTTTCGCGCGTATCATCGCATATATGGTATACACAGTAGAATCCGAAAAACACGAATAGCAAATGAAAATCAATTGACCGTGAATACGTGCTGTTTCGTTTTGAGTAATCTTCTTTTTATTTTTCCCCAACAGTAGGTATATCAAATCACAATGACGAGAGAAATAAAAAACGTGCTATTATCAAAATCGCTATTATCACGACGATGAGAGAAATGATCGAGTTAGAAACATTAATACGCTCGAGATAATTCAGATTGAGTTAGAACAAACAATCACGAGCAAACATTCACAGATAAACACTCTGGTGAAAAAATGTCGCTGAAATTATTCCACGTTTTGGAACATTTCAGCGAAATTGCTGAAAATTTACTGAATTTTCACTGAAAGTGAATTTTTCAACTAACATACTGAAAAATCGTTGAAACTGAACTAAAACCAAAATTTTTCTGAAATGTTGAAATTTTGCCGAAAAGTGTTCCAAAACATGGAATAATTTCAGCGAAATTTTTTCACCAGGATAAAATCATAAATGAGCGAGTTAATAGCGAAGAGAAAAAATTGATAAAATGTAATTTGTATGTGTAAGTAGAATAATTTAATATGGATTTAAATGATACATTTTACCAAAAAGTTTGGTTATTAATATGTGGGATATTTTATGATAACGCTTCTTTGCTTTTTCTGGCAATCCACGCATACTGCTTTCAGGCAAACACGTGTATAGTTTCAAGCAGCTGGCATATATAATGTATCGTATTAAAGTACACACCTGCCGTCGATAAAGTACCAAAGTGAACAAGTTTTTATTATGTTCGTACGACGACGTTATCTCATAATGTATAACACTTTTCATTTTTCTCAGTGAATCAATATGCGATACGTAATAATCCTATATTGGTATTTCGGGAAAAATTTTATATTGTATTACAGGTAAAAAAGATTAACAGAGCGAAAACATTTTATAATTCGAAAGAAATATACGAATGTTAAAGTACTTACTTTTTGATAAACAAACAAGTTTTTTAAAAAGACTACTATCATATCTTCCCAAACAGCACATAATATTCATAAAATATTTACAAAATATTTATAAATATTTATAAGACTTATTTGAAATAATTTGTAAATATTTTTGTGGTCTTAGATTACACAGATCATAAACATTTATTGTAAATATTATTAGATATATTTATGATAAATATTACATAAAATATTTAGTCTATATTTCAATAATATATTTCAAATAAAGCTTTATATAAAATATTTACATAACATTTCAAATAATGAATAGTAATAAATATTTATCATAAAGATTCTATGCTGTCTGGGTTGTTTATCATAAACATAAAAATCTCCTTCTCTAATAATTATTTCTTTTTTCATAAAACATGATCACCATGAACCAATTTACATTGGAAAATACAAACTCTTTTTCTTTTGCGTGTGACGGCCTATGGAACTATTCATTAAACAAGGTACAGCCTCACGTTTTCCCTGTATATTAAATCCGACCAGATAACTCTTATACGAAGCGTATACTTTTTTCTCGAAATATATCTATTTGGATAAAGTACAAATCGTTCACTCCATTATTCGGACGATAGATTACGGGACACCCTGTAGTATACCGGGAACACACTCCCCCGGGGTCAGACTCTCTTTCTTCTTTCGCTTTTATTCTGAGAACTGGTTTCCCCCGGCATCGCGTTGCACATTATGTCCACGTCTCGCGTTTATCCACGGAAATCATGGTTAAATTACCGCGTGGAAAGAAAAGAAAGAATCAGTATATGGTATATAGAGCGGTGCGTCGCGTCGATACGCGCGATACGTTAATACACAATCACAAGATTAGGGCGAGTGTCTATACGTTCATTGTGCGAAAACGAGTTATAATATTGGCCTTAACAACAACAAATGTATATATACTCTTTGGCATTACTTACTCGGATGATGGCTTCATCGCGCGAGATAAACGATAAAGACGAAATTTTTTAAATAAATAAGATAACAAAGAAACGAGATTAGTGAAAAGCGTCGTTGAGACGCGGACATTAATTATTATTTAATTGGCTGATGCAATTTTCAACGGTCGTTTCTATCAACATCGCAAAAATTTAAGCAATTATATAACTACAGATATAGTTTTCCTGATATTTATCCTAGAATAAATTTTATCAGAACTGACGATCTTTATCTTATCTTCTTTATTTTTTGTTAATCTTAGTGACGATTATCAATAAAATGATCTCAAAGTGTTGTCTATTGATAATTGCAGATTTTTAACTGATTTTAAGAGACAGTAGACAACGTCTTATGAGAAATAATATTATCCGTAAATAATAATTATAGATTTACGCGCGATAAAATTTGCATGCGTTACTTCCACGTGGACATGTCTAAAAATGAATCAAACGACCATGACGAGTAAATGCAATTCTACGAACGCCTCATAATCGACTATTCGATTTTCTCGCCTCCAAGGCAATCCTATTGCTACGTCATTTCAGGATTCCTCCTACGTGTGCACATTGAATTCGAGAAGAAGATTACTACATCATTCGAAACTAATAGATAGACAATAAGATTGAAATCTCTCAAGGCTTCAATTTATAAATCCAAACTCTATATATTGCATATGAAAGAACAAATCTTTTCCAGTTTTATAACAAAAATAAAAAATGAATATAAATATATTTCATAATTAAAATAAGCAATACAATTATATATAAAAAATTGTTTTTATCAGACAACTAATATTAATATGCACTTATTATCATATTATTAATACCACCAACAAAATCAGAAAAAAAAACACGTGAGGTTTTATATCTAGACGTGCCTTGCGGAATTTGTACGATCATCGCTGACGGAATTCCAAATCATTGCGGTTAGTCACCGGAAGAATATATGACTAAACGATATCTACTGATCAATAACAATACTAATTTGCTTCTTAAGTGAAATACCATGCGACTATTAAAGCCGCTGAAGTAACAGTTATATGTATACTAAATAACGTGTTATCTCGCGCACATAAAAGATAACGATTAAACGTTATTAAAATACATGCGTACAAAAGTTAGCAATTAAATTCTTTTTTTAAAACTGTAAGTCGTGAACTTTGATAATTAAAATTAACGAACAATATAAATTTCTCGATATTATAACATTTTCCTCAGTTTAATATTTAAATAAGAAGCAAAGTAAAAGAAAGTGTAAAATAAGCTATTTAAATATTGCGTTCATTAATTATAAATTATTCTGTTCTTAGTGTTCGTTAATTAATAATTTCTCTACTACCTTAAATGATTCTTATGCATAATTATATTCCTCCTGTGAACATGTGGTGTTGAGAGGCAAGAGATTGTCTCACTATATATATGTATATATGTATAAGTTCGTGACATTGACCTTGATCTCAATACTTTTTCGATAGCGTCATCGTTGTCACAATTTCCAGAGGCTACTCACACGCTCGTCATTGTTATAAACTTACATATGAACACTATTCTTATATATGTATATAGGTATAATTATCACGCGAAGCGTACCTACCTTACATTGATAATAAATAAATTGCCAATGTATCATATTATAACTGCATGTAAGTGACGTAATTGTATAATCGAGGTACCATAAGGCCGGAATCAGAACCTCTGTGAAGCTGGCCCTACTTTTTTCAAAAATTGAAAAAATAAGTAGAGTTCTGGTTGCCCCCCCC
>NW_017297029.1:488171-493946 GCF_001594075.2 Trachymyrmex cornetzi
AAAATATATACATTGAGTATTTTATTAATTAAAATATCTCACTTTTACATTCAGATTAGGTTAATGTACAACAGCTTTAAGGCCGGAATCAGACTACGCACTGAAGAATGAGATTGAAGTTTGACCAATCAGAACAAAAATTTCTTTGTCCTCATTGGTGAAATTTCAATCTTTAATTTTTAATCTCAATCTTCAATGCATAGTCTGATTCCGGCCTAAAAAGATATCAATAAAAATATATGCTTCAAAGTAACAATTACGTATAAAATACTACTGCATCCTTCTATGCAGGGCTCAGTCTTATTTCCAATAAATTTATTTAAAATATAAAAATAAAGAAAAAATTAAAAACTTATTTAGTATTATATTTATTATTTTAAATAACTTCGGATCTATTTCTTATTTAATACTTTAAATAAGTTTTTGGAACTTATTTTATATTTTTTATTTTAAATAAGTTATATCAGTTTTTTTATCGATTTTGTATTTTAAATAATTTTCTGGAACCTATTTTATATTTTTTATTTTAAATAAATTGTATCAGTTGTGTTACCGATCCGTCGGTAAAAGTGATGACGGTGAGTACTAAAGTGACGCGGTACTTCTATCTGCCTATTCTTGCGACGGTCACAATTCGCGAATTAGCGGAAATATCTCAAATACACAAATGTTTTGTTTTATCATTTTGTGCTCCAACGTTCGGATGTTCTTATTTGTTTATAGTTTATTTCTGACTTCTTGAAGCAACTCGTCTGTTCTAAGGTTGATGATTATCCATTTATCCGAGATAGAAATATATCCGAGATAAAATATCCGAAGGGAATCTTCCGAATCCGAATTTGTTTTAAACCATTTAGATATCCGAACGTTAAAGTTTAACGATTAAACCGTTCGTTATTCGGATTTCGGACCTCTCAATATCTTTCTCTATACATACAGGGTATGTTCTATACGTACAGGGTGGGTACGAGATATATGTATGAGAGAGCAAAAGAGGGTGAGGACGCGAGCGAGCGAGCGAGCGAGCGAGCGAGCGAGAGAGAGAGAGAGAGAGAGAGAGAGAGAGAGAGAGAGAGAGAGAGAGAAAGGGTGAGAGTGTGAAAAAGAGCGAGAAACAGTGATACTGAGAAATAGAGAGAGCAAGAAGTGCGGGAGAGAAAAAACTTTATATATTTATTTAGATCGATATATTAATATAGGCTAAAGTATACTTATATAATTTAATTTTCAATATTCGGGTATAGGATCTAGATAATATCACTATCTGAATATCCGAATATCCGGATATCTATAGATCCAGACGAAACCGTCAACCGTATTTAAAATATAAAATAAGATATTTTAAATAAATTTTCTCGAAATTAATTTCTTATTTCATAAAAAATAGCCTTCGGAAACTTATTTAAAATAAAAGACAAGTTATTTTTATATTTTTTATAAATAAAAGAGTTATTCTATATTTTAAATAAATAAATGCATTTTCGGGCTGTATTTCTTATTTTATCTTTTAAATAATTTTTTGTGTCCTATTTCTTATTTAATATTTAAAATAAGTTCTTGAAACTTATTTTATATTTTTTATTTCAAATAAATCGTATCAGTTATTTTATCCGAGTCTTGCTTATATGTATATCCTTGCAGTAAAAAAATATTTAAAAAGCATATCGGTGACAATTGTTTTGTTGCGATAGATTCTCTTTTGAGAATTTTATAATTTTAATCCGCGGTGCATGTTATTATAAGATATATTTGCGATCGTCGGATCGTGAATAATGTCTCACTGTAGGGTGAATAATTACACAATGTTGAAAGCTTTATCCGCTTGATGGGTGCCACCAGGGAGTAGTAAAAAGTTTACGCAAGGCGCTCTGGTGTTAGTTCAAGTAGCGATAATTGAACGGCTTGGAGGGAAACAGTTCAAAGGATATGCTCTCGTAGCTTTTGATAGTCTCTTGCATCGATTTACGTAACATGTATTTACGTATGAAACATTTTAAGAGTGATTTTTGCATCGCCATAGTACTATATATAACCAGATTTACGCGCGATTTAGGATTGTTTTGCTTTATTGTCACACGCGCGCGTGTACGAGCACTCCAGTTGAGATACATATGTACTGACCGTGAGGATCAATTTATTATAACAAATAATACAAATATTTAAAAAAAATTTAATGTCAATACGGAAAAATTTTGTAAAACCAGATGCAATAAAAAATAATTTTAACATACAAATTGTATCGTAAAGAAGCAGAGTAGGAATGCATATGATGTTTACATATATGCAACACAATGGTTTTTCTAATTGCCTATAATTATTTAGTAAAATAAATGGAAAATACGAATATGGAGGAAAGCGCAGAAAATTTTATGACCAATTTAAATATTTCACTACTAAGTTCATAAAAATTATGTATATTATTAAGTAAAAAGCTATTTATTTAACAATGAATAAGTATGAAGAAACAGTGAGAAACAAATATTCTAGCATAATTTTCATCGAATTCTTATAATTTATATGTATATTCTTCTGTTTGTCTATTTTATTACTTTTTTCCATACTTAGATATATTTATGAATTGATTTTAACAATTATATTTTATCATTAGGAAATGTAAAATAAGTAATTAATCCATCATTTGATATCTAATGGGAAAACAATATAAAATTATTGATAGACTAATTTTATATCAATGAAAGAATATATATATTTGGAATAATATTTAATTAAAAAATTGATTTTAAAAGACCCCTAAATCCAATGGGTATGTGAAGTTAGCACCCCAACTATAGTACTCAGGAGTTCTGATTAGAGTTCCCGTTTCTTTTTGACGAGACAAAGAGTTCTATATAATTTATAACAAGAGTTCCACTTAATAAGTATTTTTAAACAATTTTTAAAAAATGGGGTGCTAACTTCTCATCGAAAATCAAGATCCAATAGTTCTGAGCGGCCCAATAGTTTCATTTCGTGAATACCTAGAGTTCCTGATACATAAAAAAAATTTATGAAAAATGAAAAAAAAATTAAAAATTTTTGAAAAATCAATTTTTAGATACATACAGTAGTTCTGAATAGAGTTCCTGCTTCCTTTCAACGATACGAAGAGTTCTCTGTACTTTTTAACTCGAGATTCCCTTAATAACAATTTTTAAACAATTTATAAAAAATGGGGTGCTAACTTTTTATCGAAATTCGAGCTCGAATAGTTCTGAGCAGCTAATAGCTTTATTTTGTAAATACCTAGAGTTCCTAATACATAAAAAACAATTTTGACATACAACAAAATTTATAAAAAAAATAATAAAAAAATTTTGAAAAAATTTTTTTATACAATAGTTCTGTCACATGTTAATTGTCATTCTGTCTATTTCGAAGAGTTCTAAGCGATTAAAATCAACACAGACCCAAAAATAAAAGAGATATGTACTTAAAACAAAATTTGAAAAATTGGATGCAAAAGCACATACCTCCTTATGTGTAGCCATCCAATCGCATTTTCACCTAATACTTTCCGTCAAGGCTCGTCGAGAACTGCCCAGTACGCCGATCAGAACTACTGAGTACTCTCAAAAAATTTTCTCTTTTTTTGAGAAAATTTTTTGAGAGTACTGAATAGTTCTGATCGGCGTTCTGGGCAGTTCTCGACGAGCTCTAACGAAAAGTATGAGGTGAAAAAGCGATTGGGCCAACGGTTTTCGAGATACGCTACATGGGAAGGGTCATTGAAAATTTTTTGAGAGTACTCAGTAGTTCTGTGATCGGCGTACTGGGCGTACTGGGCCGCTCAGAACTATTGGATCTTGATTTTCGATGAGAAGTTAGCACCCCATTTTTTTAAAATTGTTTAAAAATACTTATTAAGTGGAACTCTTGTTATAAATTATATAGAACTCTTTGTCTCGTCAAAAAGAAACGGGATCTCTAATCAGAACTCCTGAGTACTATAGTTGGGGTGCTAACTTCACATACCCAAATCCAATTTCTTTAAATCTCAAGTCAAAAAGAAAATAAAGTATAAAATAATGCATTAAAATCCCTCCAAAATCTCTTTAAATTAAAAATAAATATAAAAGAAAACATAGATAAAGTGTCAACAAAACAAATTCTAAATTAAACTTTTCAATTCTTATAATCTGTTAACTAAAAAAATTAATCTAGTGAGTTCTTACGTATAGTATTCTCATAACGAAATCTTATTTTGAAACGGAAACCAGATATACTGCAGGATGTGATATCGCCACAATGCTGACACAAGACACAACCACAATGAACAGCTTTAGGAAAATGTTCACTGCCATCGATGCGCGATGGTGCCATCGCGGTTGAGTATGCACTTTTGATGTCAATGCACACACATACATATATAGGATGTCTCGCAATTTTTGGCCAAATGCTTTTGTGTAAATAGAGCGGACTAAGTTGAAGAGGAGAGGCTACGCTCTATATACTCTTCACCGATTTTGATCAAACTTGCAGCGATGTTAAGAGGAGTCTACGAATGCCTGTAAAGCCGTTCCCACTAATAGGTCTTAGAAGCCGACTAATGAGTATTTAAAAATACACCAAAAATCTGGAAACAGTCTAATATCTCGGAAAGTATGCATTTGTGAGAAAAATGCTTTAGACAAAAGTAATAGGGTTTAATAAGATGTAAAAAATTTTGAAGAAAAATTTTAAAGAAAAATTTTAAAGGATATCCTGAATCCAAATTGGTCGAATTTTTTAGCGTAAACAATGAACAAAAATTTCGGATTCGGTATATTCTTAGAGCAATTAATTCTAGAAACATTTTAAGACCAAAATTAGCCCAGCAATTAATTGATTTAATGTACTTTACTCTTATACGCGAGTACAACCACTGTTGGTCAAATTTTTTTATTTAAACAATGAGGAAAAAATTAGCAAAAAAATAGCCCTTGAAAAATATGTACTTGATTTTTCATTTGCTCCTTTTTTGACTGTCCTAACTTTAGTTAGTTCTTAAGCTAGCACAGCCATAGGTTTTAGCGAATCGGCTGGAGCAAAAAAATCGGAAATAGAGCAAAAAATTAGCAAAAAAATGTGGTATAGGTCGCGTTTGATTGAGGTGCTGAAGTGACTGTGTCAGCTTAATGATGTGACTTTTTTTCTTTATAGTTCGATCACCTACACGTTTCCTAAGTTTTAACATTTAAATTCCAAACACCCTGTATACTGCAGGTTTGCTGACGTACACTTGCTATTGCATCTCGCGCAAGTTGATAAGTATCGGCTCAGGCGATTTTGTTTTACAACGACATCACATTTTACTCCGGCGCTCTCATATTACACTGCTTGATCCACGACATAATTTGATTTGCAACTTACATTTGCGAAAGTGAGACCTGACGCGATATCAGGGTTAATGACAAACATAAATTATACGAATGGCCTATTCATTCGCAGTGGCAAGTATAAATCGATTGACATGTGCCGCAACGTTTACAGACTTCGCATCTATGATTCTTCTCCTATTATAATTATATGCACAAACTAGTAATCACATTGTAAAATGCATGAAATGCAATTATAAAAAATATCATAAATGTAGATTAAATATAACTAAATAAACATTTAAATTATGATTAATGAATAAAATAATTCATAAAGAATTCACTATATATATATATATATAAGCGCTCCATTTAATAATATAGAGGAAGGTCACCGATACCAACATACCACTTTGTTTTTAGACAATATTTCTTAAACAAAAGGTAAAAATACAACTTTAAAAATATAAATACAAAGTAA
>NW_017297029.1:494293-506841 GCF_001594075.2 Trachymyrmex cornetzi
TTCAGCTCCAATAAACTTATTTGACACTATAAAGCAACATTATAAAGATTAAGTTAGCTCATGGTCTGTTTTACGGACAGGTGTGTCGGTTTACGCTGCACCCCAATTTTAAATTAAAAATCGTATTATGAAAAGACTAAGAGAAAAAATAATATAAATAAAACTTATTTCGGAAACCACAAGTATTTAAAATGACGTAATATTATCAATAATATAGTCACTATTATTTAAATCTCACAATTTGCAAAGGAAAATGGTAAGAATTTTATTTTCGCATTTGTAGAATTCGTTTTTAGTTGATTTAATATATTAGGTGTTAAACTTAATTCCTGCCGTTTTTCGTCTCTAAAATTGATTTGTTTCGAAGGGAAGATGAATGAATACCTTAATCAAAGTAATTTCCTCCATTTTCTACTTTATTACTAATTAACAATACTTTATTAATAATACTTTGATTAAGGTATTTCCCTTCGAAACAAATCAATTTTGGAGACGAAAAATGGTAGGAATTAAGTAACACCTAACAGAAACAAGCCACAAACCTACGAATTATGAGAGTTTGTACTTCTTTAATTAGTTAAACAGATCATAATTTTATTAGTATTAATAAAGTGCAATAGTTAGTTTCCGAAAAATAAGGGGGTGTCACTTTAGGAGACCTATTTTTTTTTTTATTACTTTATTTGTCAGTATCGACGACTTTCCTTTTTATTATTATTATTGGATTTTAAATCTCAAAATGTACGCGTTATTGTGTAATAACATTTTTATGAATCGTGAATCATTGAAATATTTCTTTACATGATTTCATTTTCTAGAATCGATGATCAACGCGAACGATGACCACAATAATCTTTTCAATGACTCAAGATCACATACGAGCGAAAAAAAATTCACTGATTTTCTTTCTTGCGAAACATTATGGATCATTATGGAAGCATATATGTATATATCGACGCGACACAATTTGTGAATGGTGACTCATGAACCTTAGATAAGCAATTTTTTTCTTTGTATGTTATTTATTCGTATATACAGGGTGTTTTCAAATTCGCGCCCGCGAAGTACAAGACGTGATACTTTGTGCTAAAACAAACGACTTTTTCCTTTAACGAAATTGCGTCCGATAAATAATTTTTGCGCTTATTTGTTTTGACTTCAACCTTCTTTCCTGCAAAAACTACTTATCGGACGCAATTTTGCTAAAGGAAAAAGTTGTTTTTTGTGCTAAAACGAATAACTTTTTCCTGTAGTAAAATTACATTAGATAAATAATTTTTACGTTTACTCGTACAACTTCAACCTGCTCTTTTGCAAAAATTATTTGTGAGACGCAATTTTGCAAAAGAAAAAAATTGTTTCTTTTAGCGTAAAGTATGAGGTCTTATACTTCGGGGGCGCTAATTTGAAAACACTGTATATTTAAAAGCAAACAATTACTTATCTGATAAAAAAATTATTCTGCATTTAATTACTCACCGGTGTTTTTAAAAAGAAAAAAGAAAGGCGACATTATTTCATCAAAACAAAACAATATTTTATGTCATCGTGAGCATCAGTTATCATTAGAAATAGATTCTAATAATGATCTTCAGCTTCTACGAGGAAAAAAGCGATGAAAAGAACAAAAATGACTTTTAAACTTTATTTGTCATGAATTTCTTTTTTATAAAACTGAACAGCATATTAAAGCGAATATTACGCATAACACGAATGCATTATACATTGCATAATGGAGAAAATGGATGAAACAATCAAAGAAGCAACATCAAACGTGATCTAGGTAAAGCATACTCATTACGAAAGTCACGGAAGTGAAATCGGCACGATCGCTTAATGAATCACCGAATCCAAATGTAATGAGCTAGTGACGTCAAATCAAACATTCGCAAGTTCCGACCGTGTGACTCACATCATTCACGAACTCTTAAGCAAGATCGATAGCTGAGTGTTTTTTCCATAATCGTAAACTGTTTCCGACGTTATCAATTTCAACTTCCCGAATAGTTATCATCCTGACGCGGACACGATGGCGCTATGAATAACATTAATAAGCATAAAATATTTTATTAATAGTAACTACATTTTCTCCAGAAAATTTCTATTCCATATAAGGTGCAGTCGTTTTGCCGTTATTACGTTAAGAAAACGATTTATCGTTTTCAAATAATCGAAAGATCGATTATACCTAAGTATATGATTCATCGTAGAATGGATCGCGAATAAAATATTTCAGTAACGTATATAAAAACGTATATTATACGTCATTAATTTCTTTTAAGTCATATCTAATTGTAGCAATTAAAATTAAATTAATACAATCGTGTATAATTAATCAATCGAACATAATAATTTTATATAAGAGTGCTAAAAATAATAATAAATAATTTATTACAATTAATTAAAACTTTATATTTATAATAAATATTTATAATAAAAATTAAAACTATATTTTTATAATAATTACATACTGACTATATCGCCTTCAGAAAATGAAGGCCGTATATATGTTTATATGAAATATAAACAAACATCAGTCGCATATCTTATACTCACTTATTATTCACAATTTTAATATATAACAGTTTCGCAAGTTGTCAGTCCACAGAATTCGAGCTCATCAGAAGCGTCGTCTACGACGACGTTTTATTAGTTTAACATTTCCGTCATGTAAAACTCTTTCCTTCTTTGAGCTCTACGCAAAAAGAAAAGCTGGACAATATGTCTACACTGTTCCTTGCAACATTTGATGAAGAATTTGTACTGCGGTTCGACCACGACTTCCACCTCTGTCATTAGCTGTACTAATAATTGGCTGCGAGAAAATGACAAAACGATGAACACGATGACGGTAACACGACAACGACGAGGCGACATAGGACGACGGACGGATGGATGCGTGCAAATAAATTCTCATGTCAGGAGTCTGTGTGTCCTATTAAGTCAAATCTAATCTATTTAATAAGTCTAAGTGCTAAGGATTCGGAATTACGTGCGGGATTCATTCTCTAGTATTCTCTAGTTATATCTAGTACTGTGAAATTAATTAAATATCAAGTCGCTCGGTGAACAATTAGCATACCAACGTGTATGTTTCGCGTGATTAAATTAAGTAACGGTATTGTACGGAACGGTGAGTGCGCACACAATTAGAAAAGTAACGTGGGAATTTTATTATTTTCTATCTGCTTTGTTTTCTTTCTGTACATACGTGTGCTTATTCTATGTTTATTTATAATTCGCAGCATTGTTTCATGACAAACACAGGTTAATAATAAGGTTTTATATTTAAAAAGAGGATACTATGGGCGATATGATAGCAGTGAACATTCGTGAATGTTATTTTCACCCCAATGCATTGACCTGTTTATCTCTTTTGCTGATGCAAAAATAAAGACTGAATTTCAATTAGATGATAAAAGAGTAAGCGAATAAAATGGAGTTGTGCACGATTAAAATATGACGATACTCAACACTGTCATGCAGTCAAATTGTTAGCTCGAGCGAACTTATTAGCCGCTGTGACCTAAGTCCCGCAAGAAGATATATCCGTTGCCTGACTCATCAATTTATGATATCTCATTTACCCATAAAGGATAATCATCCTGATAATCCGATCTCTTAGTATCACGAGAGACCGGAGATTAGTACCTACATGCATGAGAGAGAACTAATATAATGTACGTATATATATATATATATATAAAGCGAAATCAATGTTAAAATTTTTACAAAGTTGTCACAATTAAATTCTACGTCAAATTGTAATCGAAAAAGTTGTTGTTTAGAATCCGTGTCTCAATTTCGGTCTCAGTTCTTGAAATCGGTTCTCGAGAGGATTTCGTGCGCAACGCGTAACTATAAAAATGCTTTGTTTCATCGAATTTTATCTTATCTGAAATACGGAACTTCACCGTGTGCCGAGAAAGGATTAATTATAACTATATGGCGTAATTAAGGAGCTAAGCGTGAGAACCAAACCGACAAAGAATACACGTACGCTCAACAATATAAACGCATATACGTATACCCGGGTGTTCTTTACGTGAGAATTAGCTCCAAGACGTGCATTGTACGAAGCTGAGAAAGGAATCAGCCACGTTTTTGACATTTTTATACCTTCTTCAAAAGCGATGTTACTGCGACTAAATCGGTGTTTTATTTTGCCCCACAATACCTTATAAAGGAAATGACCGCGATACTGCTGCTACTTACTAGCACGTCTTCAATATCATGTTAAGGCGAAACAATGGCAAAAGTATTTACCATGTAGATATAATTGTTATTCGGTTAAACTGTATTTGTTTAGTTAAGTATAGCGACAAAATAAAGGTATAATTATAATAAAATTAGGTTATTCCTATTTATATTAAGTATTCTTATTTTACGTTATACGATAGAAAATGATTTAGTTTCTTTTAATATAAAATATAATTTGTTAACAATCATTCGTTAAAATTTTATTTAAATCTACAGATCTATTTTTTAAATTTACCAATAACTTTTTTAACATTATTTGCAAAGTAAATAACATGTATAAGTAAATAACAGTTTCACGCAACGAATGATTTTTTAAAAATCGTATTAATATTCAATAATAAATTGTATTAATTATATTACTTTTTATTAAAAAATAATAATATAAAATAGAAATATTTTTTAACCTCATTGAATATTTGTATAAATATCCGTAACTTCTAATTGGAACTTCTAGTTGAAATCTTAAGTTTAAAGTGACACTTGTGCAATCCGCACGTTCACTTTATTGAAGGACTTTACATTTGAACTCGAGTTGCTCGCAATATATGACGGAGTATAGATGACGGTCGTCGACAAGGATCGCAGACAGAATTCAAAGATTAATTTTCTCTGGCTGGCAAGAAGAGGTTCTCGAGTTATAAGTTTTCCCATCATAACGACCGCATTCATGGTACAGCGTTCTCGTTAGTCAAATCTATCGCAGAATTCTTCGTGGATTGCATTTCCGACGTGAAGCCAACTCGAACAAGGAAAACATTATGCATTTACATATGTTGATGGTAAAAAACCATATTAATGGTTAAAAAGTTCGTTGTGTGATTGCATTAAATAGATTAAGTACAAGTGAAAAACATAATTTAAAAAAAAATTTTTCTATCGCTTTATCTTTATTATATTATTTAAATTTCTATCTTTAATTTATACATACACATAAATTGACTCTCTCACAGATTTTATAAAATTTTTATAACAATATTACTTATGACTAATAATTATGACAATTTTTATAATGATCTTTTTGGAATGTTAAGTGTTTTATATACTAAGTATGTGAAATATTTGTTGCACTGTTAAGTATGTCGGATAATAATAACTCAGCTATTATAGCAGTAAATTCCTTACATAAGTTATCTTCAAGGTAACGAGAAAACAATAGTCTTTCTTCATTAGATAAATCGAATATAAGAAATAAATTTATAATTGTATAATTAAATAAAATAAAATTTTCATAAATAAAGTGCATATAAAATGGATCAATATCATCTTCAAAATAATCAATCATTGAGAACCACTGACTGGGAAATTACGTGCAACGCGGGCATTATGCGACCTAGGCACAATTGCGCAACGATTTTACTTTTAAGCAGTCGATCGCGGCCCATTTACTATTCCAGCAGCATGCAATTGCATAACAATCGTAGCACGCTGCTACGTAATACCTGCAATGTAGTTGAGCAATAATCGAGGTAGAAGGCATTGTCAGCCGTAAATGATAAGAGAGCAACCGCTTTATGGCAGCCGCGCCTATTTACACGAGTCGCTTCACGTAAAAATTCGAGGAATGTTTTAGAACTGATGTCTACAATATGTAAATATTGTAAGATAATTATTACACTAATTTTGTATAAATAAATGAATACTTATTTCAATTTCAAAGTTACGTTCATATAGACAACGTGTGGATAATATGTCATTATCGTTTCATTTATGATATCACAATAGTATTTCTGACTTTTATGAAATTTTTAATATTATTATTTGAAAGAATGTGTGGCAAAATTTTTAATATAATATTGTTATTATTTCTACAAAATGTGCATTTGATAATAACTTTAAAATAAATTTGTACTTGAAAAAATGTGTAGCAAATCTTTAAAAATATTTAAGTACTATTTTCAATATAACCCCGTGCTCGTCTTGTCTGCTCTAATTTAATCGACAGTGTGTAAAATATTTCTCATTTGCCAATGTCATGCGCGCAATTATGCATTAATTTCATGCTCACGAAACTATGAAATAATTTTGACTCAACTACATGGTTTAATCTAACGATATCTCAAGAATTTCTCACGCGTGAAATGTACCTGTTAATAAACTGCATTCTCTTCTATACAATTGTTATACAATTACTAGTAAACTTACTTTTAATTGCTATTTCAATTAACTTTTATAAAGAGCAATATATTAACAAGAACATAGAAATATATGTATATGCACGTATTTAAAAATATAGAAAATAGTGCGATTGGCAATTTAATTTCACTTTATCACACACATAGTATCTATATGAGTTTAATAATTTTATAAAAAAGATAACTAAATTGAATAAATATAAGCAGTAATCGAAATTAATTATTAAATTATATCTAGCATACTTGGAATTAGATTTACGTAAGCAAAGTTAAATTGCCGCGTCAATATTTTTGTTCTCATTGTAATCACGTGCATATAGAATGAACCAGATGTTATTTATTCACTGCGGTCGGTCTCCCGCTGTTTTTATGAAAGACCAACGGCGTGGTTTCTGGATAAGAAAAGAACGGCACGTGCCAACGCGGCGACATAGGCCTCGGGTGGCCGCTCGAACACGTGTTCCAGAATTTAGTCTGGACCCTGGGCCCTGGACTAGTCTAACCTTTCTGCGGTCTGCATGAATGCATCGCTTATTACAGATCTGACGTAAGTAATATATATGCAATCACAATACTATGCATACGTACGTGTCACACAACTGTGTATATGTATATTTTATAACAAAATATTAGTAATATAATAATTTCCTGTACAATTATTTTAATATTGACGGAACCAATTTTCACACTTAAATGACACATTTTTATATTCTCATCGACTATGTTGTCTTCACGATTGATAAATTTTTCTAGAGTAAGAAAGTGATCTGTTTACTCTCTTAAATTCAAATTTAATTTCTTTTATTAGTATACCTAGAATTCTCCATACGGTCTTCCGTAACCGCCATGTGAGTAGCTTTCTGGGAATAACTGAGCACTAAGGTTTTTTCTTTTGAGAAGGTGAGAAGTATTTAATTATATGAATTTGTTTCTGAAGAGGATTCAATCACGCAGCCGAAACATGTTAAATGTATAGTTATAACGTACGAGGTAAAACGTCAGATTTTTTTATATACAATTGAAAAAGTTCTGCGGGAGAATTCTTTAGCAATTTGTTTATTTATTATTGTTAAAATATTATTAAATTTTACACACACACACACACACACACACAAAACTTCTATTCTCTCTGTCTTTTTGGATAAATTAATTAAATTTTGATAAAATAATTAAATTTTTGGAATTCATAATTTATTCTCTTGTAATTATTAGTTTTTCCACGAACTACGAAGAATTTTAAAATCACAATGACTAAATTTCTTTTACTCGCTTCTAAATTTCTATGTGCCGATGAGAGATTCTCCTACATTAATTAAGAATGAATAAAAGAAAAAGAAATAAATAAACAATTTTAATAAAGTTTATCATGAAGCTAAAGGAATGTTTATTCCTCATATTATACGTCACTATAAAATAGTGCGATATCAAAAAATTCATCACGTCGACATGGTGAACTGCCTTCGATGGCAAATAAACCGCGAAATTCCGGAATCAAATGACGGGTAGGAAATACGAGCGAAACGCGAGACCCAAGAGCTTGATTTCGCGCACGCACTTTTGCTTATTCCTTGTTCGATTCTTTTTATTACATTGTTTTATTTCCAATAATCTACAAAAAATGCTATTTGAAAAATATAGATTGTCCAGATTTTAGATGATAATGACAGATCCTTTTACAGTTAATTTTAATATAAATTTAATTACAATTTAATACAATTTACTTTAATACAAATTTAATTAAATATTAAATATTGGAAATTGAATGCGAAATAAAATTTCAAAAATGTACTATGGCAGTAAAATTTTTGTAAATTTTTTTTAATGTGAAATAAATTTTAATAAAAACATTCTATTTAAAACTGAGTTATAAAAAAATGTGGAAACGTTAAAGATATTAAACTCTATAAACAATAGCCATTTCCATTTAATCGAAAAATCTAATACCAACACAGTAAAAATTGCATAGATGTTCCATAAATTCCATATATTCATGAAAATATCAGTATACTTGTCTGATTTCATCAATTTAAGCATCATTAATATGTATATAACATGTTCTTTTATTCGTTTACAAAACAGTCTAATATATACTAATACATTTTAAAGTCCCTGTTTTAATATGCGAATACACATCTCACGATTCCGCATACTTCGATGGAGATTATGCGTAAGGGTTGGAAGTCACCCCATTTAGGAGAGCGATGCTGCAAGAAGGTGATATATACGTAGATGACCCTTTGAAAAAGTACCGATGCGTGTCGCGTCAAGATAGAACTGTCTCTCTTTTCCACTTGTCTTTTTAATGTCTTAGTTAGCGGAACAAGTGAGCGGTATCAATTCTAACATTTTTATTTGTTACTTATTTGCTAAAGAGTTGCCAAAAAAAATGTTGCTGTCTTTTTTAAAAATTATGTTCCGCTAAAGGAAGTTAGCGGAAATATATATGAATTATATTTAAAATAACGTAGAAATTTGCTAATTTGTTGCTATCAAAATATTCAAGTTTCGAGTTACTTGCGAAATAAATGTAAATATATCGAGCAAACTTCTGTAGGCGATACAAAGATAAAGTATGAGCACAAAATTTGTTACTCGCATATAATTCCATAGAATTGGATCTGTGAAGTTTGCACGACGTTCTATTAATATAAAAAAAATAATGTCAGTTTCAGTAGTATTCTCTCTCTTTTTCCATAATTTTACAGTTCCTTATAAAAATAAAAGAGTATGGCATTTTTTGTTTAAGAGACTATATCAGATACACAGAATATAATAATAGCAAAGTAAGTAAAGTGAAACCAACAGGTGTTAATTGTATTAAATGTCAAGCGTAACAAGGGCGTGTAAGAAGTAGTAAAAATACTAATAATGAATTATCCGTCACCCCGCAAACGCAAGCGGTGCGTATTTTATCGGGTTTATCGGGACTTTAAAGTGCAGAGTGTGCGATGATTCAGCGTCATGTCATAGGGGTTGCCCTTGATGTGCTCTTACTCATAGTTTCGCGACGCAGGATGTAGGAAGGGATTGCGTCTCTCGTACACCGGTAACGCGATCAATAAGATAATTGAAGACTTTCTCGACGATGTAACTTCTCCGGCGGAAGGGAGTAATTTCGCTATCTCGCTCATACTAGCGCAAGGACATTATTTTCAAGACAATCTTCATTTTACACTTCCGAAATTTTATTATCCGAGTCGCATGTAAAAAAGACAAACGCACGTTATCACGAAAGTATCATCAAAATTAGACTTTTGTCTATGGATTTTTATTATCGTCACGAACTGTGTGCTGTGCAAACGGAAATCAGATTATAAATACAAACGTTATCAAAATTGATCGTTGACTTGACTTACAAATAGATACACTAATTCTACCGTTTTGTGCCTTACTGAATTATTATTGAAAATGTAAATTGTCAATTCAAATCGGGATTAAATTTTATTAAATTATTTCAAGACCGAAATAACTATGTACTTTTGTAGCAAAAATACGGGAAAACATTCCGCAAAAATATTTTCGCGGAAATATAGGTATGCTAAAAGATAATACATTTTATGATACCGCTGCAATATAATGATTAAAAACATTTTATCGCCGATATTTCAATCTTCTCGCACACATAAATGTATATATTTAAAACATCATTTTATTTAGAATCAATTTGTAATTTCAAAAATAATATATTAATTTTAAATGGACTAAAATTCTACATAAAAAAAAATAGGAATCGATTGTTGTGCGTGCAATATAAAAAAGTAATATTAGAGTAAAAAATAGAATATTTGATATCGGATTAATTTCCCGATATTGCATTAGACCGCAAAGGTGTTATATCGAAAGTCAGGTCGCCTTTCGAACGATCAGAGTCGACGGAGGCGAGAGAAAAAACGATCTCGGAAACGAGCTGCTGCGCATTCACAGCCGATCGACCAACCGTGGAAAGCATGTCGCGGAGAACAAAGTGCAATCGTGCGGCAACGAAACTGATTGCACTTCCAAAAGCGGCGGCAAACAGATCTGTGGTTTATCTAATTTGTCTACGCGTGAAATAAAGCGTATAAATCAGAACAGTCAGAGATTCAATCCGAAGGGTAAACACGTGTAAACTGCAATTGAAAAACGTGTGATCTCAATATGAATGCTCAGCTTTCGCTATCTAAATTTTAACAGATTTCGATAAAAAGAGAGTAAGAGTATAATTTTTTCTAATTCGCATATTATACAGATTAATTTGTAAAGTTATAAGATCAAATACTGTTTGGCTTTTATTTGATAAAAGAGACCATTGTTAATAATTTTCGGATTACTATATACATCTGTATATATATATATATATATATTCGTGAAATTACTCTAATCATTGTATAATAATCTTATTATCTTAATATCGATAAAGCAACATCGTTGCTTCATGTTATACCAGTTCTGGTATAACACGCAATTGCTAATAGCGCTCAAAGAATAATATTATTGAATAAGTAAGTAGTGCGTAGGCCGTTATCAATGTTTGGAAATATTTCATCTGTACTATGTATGTAGCTTAACTGCATCGTGCCCATTGCAAAGATGCGTGGGCGAGAAAAGTGATGCATCGATCAAACTTGCTGTACAAATCGCTGCGCCAGACTGCACGAGATGTAAACCAAGTCGTAAACGCGTCGCGTGTCTCTTCCCAATGTGTAATCCCAATCTCAACGATTAAACTTTAATTTTAACCGTTGAATAACCCTGTCAAAGTAAATTTTGTGGAAATAGAGAAATTTAAATATCTTGAGCATTTTAAATCGTATGCGGTTTATCGTGAAGCGCGTAGAACTGAAGTAATTTATATACATTTAACATTTAACATTACAGTCGATTCTTGCTACACAACATCTACGATAACGAATGTCATCAATTTTGGGTTTCACGGGCATAGCGATCGACGGTAAATATATGTAGATATGAGGAAAACACGAGACGAGGAGCGTAGCGATATAACGAGTGTATGACGGCCGCGCCGCGCCGGTTGTGTGCACGTGCCGCGTGCCGCGTGCCGCGGCCGGCTCCGAAACGACCAGGTCAACCGGTGTTCCTGGCGATTACGCATCCGACCGGTTCGAAACGTTTAACTTCCCATTGAACGGTTCTCACATACCACAACAATCGGAGCGATCGGAGGGCGTTTCCTGTTTTTCGTTTTTTCCTCCGACTTAAGATTACAGTAAAAACTAAAAACAGTAAAGAAGACGATCAAAGATATATCTCCTACGATATTTGGAATATAGAATGATATTAAAATTTTGTACAATTACCTAGTGCTCTCTCTCTGTCATAATATACATATATAACATTCAGTAATAAATCAAATATAATCTCGTATAAATTTTGTGTAATTATCAATTATTATTATGTAATTATTCAATGTTAATTATTATATATTAATAATTTTACAATACAATTAAAATAATCTGAATTATACGAATTTTGTAATGCTTCGAGGATCTTAAATTATCTATGCAATACATATATGTATTTGTATGATCGAAAGGAAAATTTCGAGATTTGTGAGCTTCGTTTTGTCTGGGGTGAATAGGATCGAATGACTTTGGAAGGATGTTACACACGATCGACGAGGCAGAATGGCAGAATTGAGGCCCTAAGGCAATATTTCCGAGTCTGGAGAGCGCAAGTCTGGTTACAGAACGTCTGCGCAGGTGACAGGACTGACAGGGCGGCGCGGCGGAACCGCGGAACGTCGGCTAAAGTCGGCCTTGCGTTGCGGCTCCGGCACGAGGGTGGGTTTCCGCGGTGATGATAAAACCGGCGATCGATAAGAAAACCGTGCGATAGTCGGTGCCGCGGCATCGCCGGATCGCGGAAAACAGAGAAAATCCGCCACCCTCGACAAGCGAGATCCGAAATAATGTCAATTATTGCATGTCAATTAAAGAAAAAACTCACCGTTTGGAATTGCTCCAACAGCTCCTGCCGGTCGTCGATCGCGGTGGCCATGTTGTCCGAATATATAATCCTTCCGCCTTTCCTTTCTCCGCTACGGCACCCGGTCTGCCCGGTCACTGTTTCTCCCTCACTCTCTCACGCCCTTCGGTTCACTCCCTCTCGCACTCTCTCTCTCTCTCTCTCTCTCTCTCTCTCTCTCTCTCTCTCTCT